>NW_015090868.1:1720085-1728133 GCF_001431845.1 Calidris pugnax | reverse complement strand
GTGGCTACAGAAGACATTGAGGGGACGCTCTTTATCAGGGATTCCAGTGACAGGACATGGGGTAACAGTTTTAAACTGAAAGAGGGAAGATTTAGATGAGGTATCAGGAAGAAATTCTTTCCTTTGAGGGTGGTGAGACACTGGAATGGGTTGCCCAGAGGAGCAGTGGATGCTCCATCCCTGGAGGGGTTCAAGGCCAGGCTGGATGGGGCTTTGAGCAACCTGCTCTGGTGGGAGGTGTCCCTGCCCACGGCAGGGGGGTTGGAACTCAGTGATCTTTAAGGTCCCTTCCAACCCAAACCATCCCACGATTCTATGAAAAAAGCCACCCAGCGGTGAGTGACATCATCTCCCCAGTAAAGAATGTCTTTGCAGCACTTGTCAGGTCCCAGTTTCCACGTGTTCTCTGCCTCGGCAGCTCATTACACCAGCTCCCACGGGCTGTTTATAAACCCGTGTAGCCACCCTGCATAACTACCCCCTCTCACACATCCAACATCCTGCAATAAGGACGACAGAACCATCACCAAGAGCATTAATTCTCTTCTACTGTCTCTCTAGACAGAGGACCGTCCATGGTTTTCCCAGCTTAGGGATAAACAAGGAGTTTTCATCAACGAATACTGACTGTGGTGCAGAGGAGAGCAGGCAGAGAACGGGGCTGTTTATCTCCACCCCTGAGCATGAGTCATTCCTCCACCGCGGCTCTCCCCGCCGGTGGCTGTGCTCACACTCATAAAGCAGCGGGCGGTTTAATTATCAACAGGGAAGCACAAAAGACAATACTCCATTTGCCTCCCTCTGAAGTGATTCAAAGAAGAGAGAGACTAGGAAAAAAAAAATAAAAAAGGCTTAAATACTACACAAGGCACGAGACACAGCATTTCGCGTGATTCCCCGCACCCTCCTTTCACTACACCGTTTCCACATCTATGCATTTCTGGCTTGCTGCACAACAGCAAGTGTTTTATGCATAAGATATAATTATAAAACAGAAAAGAGCTTATTAGCATCTCTTCAGTTTGCATTAAGGTCTTTGGCAAACCTTTTCTTAGCCTGTGCGATATGCAGAGACCTCAACGCTTCCCACACTGGTAAACAGATGAGAATATCATTAAAATTATGAGCTTTTAAGCTAGAATTAGAGAAAATGTGCCATTTTACCTTGGCTTTAGTAAACCGTAAATCTCTTATTGCCTTATAGGAAACATTTTCCAGTGTTCTCCAAAGACACTTTAGAAGGAATGTTCTAAAAAACAAATGGTATAAACGCTCTCCGGTGCTTTGGGTAGGAGCTGAAGTTTTTCTGATAGAACTCGTGGGACAAAACAGCAGCCAGTGCCTGGTTGAAAAGAACATACATCACTACACACCACCACGTCAGGTTGTGAAACCCAAGCGTGATGGCCATGGATACATAGATCAGGAGCTCTGCAAAATAGTGAGGGCAAGAAACTCTCTCAAACCAGTCCCCGAAAGGTACGCTGTGGCCCAGACTTACGACCTTCCCTGCAAGCAAACAGAAGGAAATTAGGTAAGAACAACATCCATGAAATAAACTTTTATCTTCTACTCCCGATTACAGAACAAAAGGCTCATTAAGGTTATCATCATCATCCACCTCCATCTGATCTGGCAGCTTTGCATTTCCTAATGAAGTTAAGATGCCACCTCTGGCTGTTTGCGCAAATACAGGGTAAGGAAACCTATTTTTAGCCCACGTGGAGACAGAAGGGAGGTCCCCGAGGAGTGGCACAAGTCCTGAGCATTAGCACGTGGCTGTCCTTAGGACAACAGAAGCTAGACCTTTGTTAAAGTTCTATAAAGCCATAGATACACAGACACAGAGACACACACACTCCCCACTCAACCATCCAATCTCGCTTCCCAACAGCCTCATTTAATGTTACAGTCTTACAGAGAGCACCCCACTACAGGAACTGAAAAATACTTGTTTTAAGGTATTAGAAGCTACCCAAGGCAATTGAAACAACCAGGAAAAAATCACCCAAGGAAATGGTTGGCAGAAAGGAAACATCTTACCTGATTTACTTTTTCTAAGATTAGCTAGAATCACAAGACATCTGTGCTGGTGAAGAGAGGCCCAAACGTACATCATAACTCCTACAACGTGATACCAGCAGATCTGCACAGAAAGCTCTTTTCCTGCATGAAATACATTTCATTAATATTTGGCCAGGAAATAACTTCCCAAGCATCATCCCCAAACACCCTACATATTTTTTAAATGTTACTGTCTTACAAAATTCTAGGAGTGAGCCTCTAATCCCTTGAAAGATGCTTTTAAATCCTGCGTCGTGTAAGCGCTCAGATGGTAGTTCATTTCTATTAACCGCTCTACACTAAAAATATCTACTTTTTAATCCAGTAGCTCGAGGTACAGCATGATGTACAACCAACACAGAATTGATAGATTAAGACCTCAATATTCAACACTGTCATTTTCACCATCTTAATTAAAGATGTTGTCATGGCTCAGGTCAATGTGTAAGTACACAGTCGTATGTATGTCACTCACTGTGAACAAGACAAACATACACACATACATTGACACTCACATACACAGTGTGAACCATTCAGGCCTTCAAAAAAAAGTTAACTGTATTCATTTACAAGCCAACACACCATCTCTAAGAATCTACAAGATGGAAAAAGGTCCAGAAAGACAGGTCCAGAAAGAAAAAGGCTTTATCTCAACATAGGAGATCGGAAGGTCCTTTTAAAAAAAAACATTAAACTAGAGCTGATGTGGTTGGAAGCAGTTAAAAAATTAGTCATAAGAGAAGTGCTACAACCAGCCCGTGATTCATCTGTGCAGGGGAACAGCAGCTCAGCCTGTGAGACTCAGCGGAATGCGTTGGCAGAAATAAATCATATAATTCCAATTTCTGCTGTATTAGTGGAGACATTACAGCAAGGGGGGAAAGAAGAGACTGACTGATGCAAGGCAGAGCAGTGGCAAGTTCCCAACAGAAAACAAAGGTGGTGGTCTTGCAGGCTCACCTTACAGGAAAGCTTACAACAAAAAACCAAACTCCAGTTTGAGAAGTGAAGTTGTGTAGTGGCACTTGAGAACTGGTGCCTGTTACTGTCCTTCATAAAGTGTATGTACCTCAATGCGAGTCTGATCGGAAACAGTCCTGAAAGTATCTATGTGAGATGTCTTTCAGGAAGCACCAGTGAAGACTGGTGGTCTTGCAGGCTCACCTTACAGGAAAGCTTACAACAAAAAACCAAACTCCAGTTTGAGAAGTGAAGTTGTGTAGTGGCACTTGAGAACTGGTGCCTGTTACTGTCCTTCATAAAGTGTATGTACCTCAATGCGAGTCTGATCGGAAACAGTCCTGAAAGTATCTATGTGAGATGTCTTTCAGGAAGTACCAGTGAAGACAAGGCTGAGGGGTGACCTTATTAATGCTTCCAAGTATCTAAAGGGTGGGTTGAAGGATGGAGCTGGACTCTTTTCAGTGGTTCCCAGTGACAGGACGAGGGGCAATGGGCACAAGCTTGAACATAGGAAGTTCTATTCAAATATGAGGAAAAACTTCTTTATGGTGAGGGTGACCGAGCACTGGAACAGGTGCCCAGGGAGGTCGTGGAGTCCCCTTCTCTGGAGATTTTCAAGCCCACGTGGATGCAGTCCTGAGTGATGTGCTCTAGGCAATCCTGCTTTGGCAGGGGAGCTGGACTAGATGATCTCTAGAGGTCCATTCCAACTCTGACAATTCTGTGAAAATGGAACTCTGACAATTCTGTGATTTCATGAAAGCGTGGATCAGTGTCTGTATAATGCTGGTTGATTATGTGAAATAGCAAAACCTTGACTTTGAACTATGCCAGTAAGTATTTTTACATCTTACCAGTTAACACACTATTCTGTGATTTCATGAAAGCGTGGATCAGTGTCTGTATAATGCTGGTTGATTATGTGAAATAACAAAACCTTGACTTTGAACTATGCCAGTAAGTATTTTTACGTCTCATCAGTTAACACACCTCTCACACAAGCGGCCCTCTATGAAACCGAGTGAACCGTTTGCCACGACGGAAACAAACGGGAGGCAAAATACATTCTTTGGGAATAACCAAGCAGGCCCTTACCATTCCTGACGTCAGCAGGCACTTGACATAGCACAGTGGAGCCGACAGCAATGTAATAGGCAAGTCCAAAGCAATATTGCACGATATGAATGACGCCGCTGGAAAACACGCTGGTCCAGAGGCACTCTGCAAGCCTTCGGCAGCTGTGCAGCCAGAGCAGCAGGAGAACCAGGAGTGCAGAGAAGTGCTCACAACCTGCTTACAGATAAAAAATAGCAACTTTGAGACAGACAGGAACACTTTAACCCCGACAGTGTTTCCAAAAAAGGCTATTTTTTTCCCCTCCTCACAGCAAAATTTTACCCTCAACTGGGTAAATATCTGTAGAATGTGCTCTGGGGAAAATACTTGTAGATCTGAGGCACTGCTGATCACAGCAAGATTACTTCTAGAAGGTGCTAATGGCCCTTTCTGCTAAAAGGACTGCTGAAAGCCATCATGTACATGAACTAGAAAAGCAATCATATACACAAATTAGAATGATTTCTACCTTGGATAACGACAAAGGGACGTGGTATTCCAGAAAAAGTCCACAGAATCACAGAATCAAAAAGTCCCCCGGAGCCTAGTTTAAAAGCAGCTGAAAAATACACGTTCAGCACAGGATGGCAGTGAAGCTTTCTAACATTTATATGGCTGCACTGTAATAGCTGGAATACTTGCCCGTGTCCTCGCTCTGAGAATCTCTGCCAAGAGCACGGTGCACGTGCTGAATCCATGATGGGAGTGACCCTCCAAGGAACTCAGCTCGGAAAAGCCAGATCAGCAGAAAGCCGTTCCAGAGCACAGAAACCACATAAAAGTGAGTAAACCACCTGTGGGAACAAAAAGAGGCTTCATTAATGTTCTCATCATTCCTTAGTTGGAAATGTAGCTGCAGGACAGGCTTGCCTGATGGTGAGTACATGACCTTTTGGCTCCCACATCAATAAGTAGACAACTCGGGCCTCCAGTGGCACCAAGCAGGAATAACCCTAACACCTTCCTCCCCCAGTGAAATGCTGCATAGAATAACCTCTAATTTAGCTTACCTTACTAACCATAGCTGCACTAAAGAGAAGAAAGTGTAAACCATGCATTGCAAAGGTATTCCTCAACACTTACAACTAATCATGATGTGCACAACCTTTTCTTTGTAATTTACACCACTAAAAGCATTTCCATATTAATGTTCTGGGCATTTCCAGGCTGTTGTGCCTAGCAGCACTCCCACTTTCCTTAGTTCTCGTGGATGCATTACACAACTTGTTAAAGTTCACAAATGAGAAATTCGGATGGTAAAAGGCAACCAGAAGTAATTAGTCAGTTGTTCACCAAGATATCTTGTCCTTCTGCAAATCCAAGGTCTGCAACAATCATATAGAAAAAAAGGAGAGACTGCCAGAACCACTGGGTGACTACAAGGCAAGACCACATTTTTTTTTTTTAATAAAACAAAGTATCCCTCAACTTCATAGTACACTTATAAAAGCACATCATGCATTACTGAAATGCAATTACGGTCAAGACTGGTAACTGGAGGGACTTAAACAGCCTTATGATATCCAGCTCAAACTAGGTGATGCAGTATTTCCTTTGCTTTTAAGATTAGAAGTCCTTTTGGCTATGAATAAAAATCAGAACCTCTGGAAACACCTGCAAAGTGATGAAATATGTACCATGAGAAGACGCTGACAGCCTTGTCTTGACAATGTAACTATCAGTGCAAAACTAGGATATAACTGTATAGTCAGAGAAAACGGTATTTCTCTGGAAACATGCAAACTCTTCTTTTGGGGGAGTGCAGGGGTACAACACCCTTGCTTAGTGAAAGTACCGTGACCCCCTCCCAAAGCACCTCAGGTGACTCTCAACAGCAATACAGAGGCCAAATCAGAACCAGAGAGACAGCGAGCATCCCTTCATGCTCCAGAGCACCCTGCCCATTAGCAGTTGGAATCCCCTTCACATGATCCTTTCTCCTCTCCAGTTCCTTCTCCCACCAAGCAGAAAAGCACCATTCGCTCTGCTGATTTGCAACAGAAGTAAAATTTAGCCCCTCTCTTGTTTTCTGCTTCAAAGAAAACTTGTATATTGATAAAAACTCCACCTCCAAGTTTTCCAGCTCCTTCCCTGCTGTCCTGCTACTCAGTAGACTTCTTTCTCATCACTCACCACAGAACTTTCTCCACACACGTTGCTTTTTGCTCCCAGCAGACAAACAAGCCCTTCCAGCTTAGCAGAGACGTGCCCTGCAAGCATTCTGCAATCCCAATTACGCTGGGGATGTATCTGGCCTACAGAGCAATCCAGCACTGCCCTGTCACCCCTCAAGGACACAAACGTTCAGTATTTGCCAAACCAACCTGAAATGAATCATAACATTTGACAAGATGGAAGAGCAAAGTTAAAAACAAGCCCAGGCTAACGAAAATACAGTGCTTGTTTGGAAACAAGGTGCAGATGAATGGAAACACAAAATGCTTCAATGACTACCATCAGGATCCTCTCTGTTCTTTCAGCTGGCAAGGTTACAGGTTCACTGCTCAAGCAACAGAATTGCTTTGTAGATGTTGAGAGCTCAAGACCAATTCCCTGAAAAAGCCACCTTGTTCAGACACCATCTTCCCTAAAAAGAGGTGGTTGGAAACTTCTTTTGGAGAAAGGACAACTCAAATGGAACCTACCTTAATAATGTGGCACTTCGCAGTACACTGCAATTAAGACAAAGCCTTAACGAGCCCTTATTTTTGCTGAGGGTACCACAGAGCATAAACACATCCCTGGGTATTTTCTGTAACCAGAAGCCTGATAACTACAACACTACATTACAACCTTTCAATGAATAACATGCTGTGTCACAAAACTTTTTTACCACTCGGTTTGCAAGCTATGGATATGAAATGTGTCAGTGCTAACAAGATCATTACAATGGGAGTGATCAGATCTTTGGGTTAAGTAGCCATCCAGTGTTGTCCTACTGGCCAGGCAAGAGCCTGTCGTGCCTAAGTCCAAGCCAAAGGCTAGTTCTAGTCACAAATCTCAAATTATCAAAAATGATGAAATCCCAGTAATGAATAGAAAGCTGTAAGTGGGTTTCCCCCCCACACACTTTCATCCTATTAAACATCAGTAAGAGATACATTTGGATAACACAGCTATTCTTTTGCCTTATTACACAATCACAGAATGGTCAGGGTTGGAAAGGACCTTCAGAGATCATCCAGTCCCACCCCCCCATGAAAGCAGGGTCACCCAGAGCAGGTTTGACAGGAACACATCCAGGTGGGTCTTTAGTATCTCCAGAGGAGACTCCACACCCTCTCTGGGCAGCCTGTTCCAGTGCTCCATCACCCTCAATGTAAAGAAGTTTTTCCTCATGCTGAGATGAATTTTCAGTGTTCCAGCTTGTGCCCGTTGCCCCTCGCCCTGTCCGTGGGCTCCATTGAGAAGAGTCTGGCCCCATCCTTAAGAGGTTGTTCACGCCGAGTCCTGGCCGTTACTAGTATGCTAAGTCACATTTTAAAAAGAATCCTTGAAGGAGGAAGACGACTGAAAATCGGTTTAAGCCAGTAAACCTGAGGTACATTTGCGCAGTCTCGCTCAGGAGACACTACTCCCAGGTCCCCCACCTCAGCCTTACAGGAAAGGCTGGTTCTGCAGACACCGGGATTCAAGGGAATTAGGTTTTTGCTCCAATTTGGGAGACGTGGGCTCGGTACCACCACCGTCCCTCCGCTCCCCCGGCTCCCTCAGGGGAGCAGAAATGGCGGCGGGGGCCCGCCCTCCGCACCGCCCCTCTCCCTCACCTCTTGGGCACCTGGAGGAGGCGCAGCCAGGCCGGGCCCTGCCCCGAGCCGCCCTTCGTCTTCCCGTAGCGGATGAGATCCTGGAAGAGGCCGGAGACGAAGCCGCCGGGCTGCCCGGCCCGCCATAGCAGCAACAGT
>NW_015090868.1:1573353-1719878 GCF_001431845.1 Calidris pugnax | reverse complement strand
GGCCTCCCCCGGTAGGCCCCGTAACGCCCCCGCTGCTGGTGAGAGCCCACCCGACGTGCTGCCTCCAGCTCTGGGGGCCCCAGCATCAGAAGGACATGGACCTGTTGGAGCGGGCCCAGAGGAGGCCATGAAGATGCTCAGAGGGATGGAGCACCTCTGCTGTGAGGGCAGGCCGAGAGAGCTGGGATTCTTGAGCCCGGAGAAGAGAAGGCTCCATGAAACCTTATAACCCCTTCCAGTACCTAAAGGGGCTCCAGGAGAGATGGGGAGCAGAGGAACAGAGCATGTATTGATAGTATGAGGGCTAGTGGCTTCAAACATGAAGACGGTAGATTGAGAAAGAAACCTTTCCCTCTGCTATTGGTGAGACACTGGCACAGTTTGCCCAGAGGAGCTGTGGCTGCCCCATCCCTGGAGGTGTTCAAGGCCAGACTGGATGGGGCTTTGCGAGGCCGGAGACGAAGCCGCCGGGCTGCCCGCCCCGCCATAGCAGCAACAGTAACAGCAGGGCCGCCAGGAAGGCGGCGGCCAGCAGGGCGTAGGGGAGGTGCCGGGGGTTTAGCGGCCCCGGGGAGGGGCAAGGCCGCTGGTCACGCTGTGGCCTCGTGGTGCTGCCCCTTCCCGTTCTCCTTCCCCTTCCTCTGCCCGCCCTGGGGAGCGGGGAGTGCGGGAGCGGTGGCCGCTGAGGCGGGGGACTGTGTTTATGCCGTTACCGAGTGCATCGCTGGCTCCATGGCCGCTTTCCCTCCCGGTTTCGCGGCCGCAGGGGAGGTGCCGGGGGTTTAGCGGCCCCGGGGAGGGGCAAGGCCGCTGGTCACGCTGTGGCCTCCCCCGGTAGTCCCCGGAACGCCCCCGCTGCTGGGGAGAGCCCACCCGACGTGCTGCCTCCAGCTCTGGGGGCCCCAGCATCAGAAGGACATGGACCTGTTGGAGCGGGCCCAGAGGAGGCCATGAAGATGCTCAGAGGGATGGAGCACCTCTGCTGTGAGGGCAGGCCGAGAGAGCTGGGATTCTTGAGCCCGTGAAGATGCTCAGAGGGATGGAGCACCTCCACTGTGAGGACAGGCCGAGAGAGCTGGGATTCCTGAGCCTGCCCGCTCCGCCCACCGGCGGGCCCGGCGGCGGCGGTGGTGCTGCCCCTTCCCGTTCTCCTTCCCCTTCCTCTGCCCGCCCTGGGGAGCGGGGAGTGCGGGAGCGGTGGCCGCTGAGGCGGGGGACTGTGTTTATGCCGTTACCGAGTGTATCGCTGGCTCTATGGCCGCTTTCCCTCCCGGTTCCGCGGCCGTAGGGGAGGTGCCGGGGGTTTAGCGGCCCCGGGGAGGGGCAAGGCCGCTGGTCACGCTGTGGCCTCCCCCGGTAGTCCCCGGAACGCCCCCGCTGCTGGGGAGAGCCCACCCGACGTGCTGCCTCCAGCTCTGGGGGCCCCAGCATCAGAAGGACATGGACCTGTTGGAGCGGGCCCAGAGGAGGCCATGAAGATGCTCAGAGGGATGGAGCACCTCTGCTGTGAGGGCAGGCCGAGAGAGCTGGGATTCTTGAGCCCGGAGAAGAGAAGGCTCCATGAAACCTTATAACCCCTTCCAGTACCTAAAGGGGCTCCAGGAGAGATGGGGAGCAGAGGAACAGAGCATGTATTGATAGTATGAGGGCTAGTGGCTTCAAACATGAAGACGGTAGATTGAGAAAGAAACCTTTCCCTCTGCTATTGGTGAGACACTGGCACAGTTTGCCCAGAGGAGCTGTGGCTGCCCCATCCCTGGAGGTGTTCAAGGCCAGACTGGATGGGGCTTTGAGCAACCTGGTCTGGTGGGAGGTGTCCCTGCCCAGGGCAGAGGAGTTGGAACTGGATGATCTTTAAGGTCCAATACAACCCAACCCATTCTACAACAAGAAAGGAAAGGCTTTCCTTGCCTTCCTTGTGCCCTGAGAAATCAAGAAGCCAACCAGCTTGGCACCAAAGGGAGATGGTTCTCTGGGACCCCCAGCAGCTCTGGGGGCCCCAGCATCAGAAGGACATGGACCTGTTGGAGCGGGCCCAGAGGAGGCCATGAAGATGCTCAGAGGGATGGAGCACCTCTGCTGTGAGGGCAGGCCGAGAGAGCTGGGATTCTTGAGCCCGGAGAAGAGAAGGCTCCATGAAACCTTATAACCCCTTCCAGTACCTAAAGGGGCTCCAGGAGAGATGGGGAGCAGAGGAACAGAGCATGTATTGATAGTATGAGGGCTAGTGGCTTCAAACATGAAGACGGTAGATTGAGAAAGAAACCTTTCCCTCTGCGGGTGGTGAGACACTGGCACAGGTTGCCCAGAGAAGCTGTGGATGCCCCATCCCTGGAGGTGTTCAAGGCCAGACTGGATGGGGCTTGGAGCAACCTGGTCTGGTGGGAGGTGTCCCTGCCCAGGGCAGGGGGGTTGGAAGGAGATGATCTTTAAGGTCCAATACAACCCAACCCATTCTACAACAAGAAAGGAAAGGCTTTCCTTACCTTCCTTTTGCCCTGAGAAATCAAGAAGCCAACCAGCTTGGCACCAAAGGGAGATGGTTCTCTGGGACCCCCAGGAAATGACCCCCTGCCTGCATCCCTCTCGCATGCATGTGGGGATGCGAATTGAGTCTTCCCTTCATAAGAGAGACTTGACTATGACTTGGCTGGTGCTCAGATGCTGAGTTATCTGACCTAATATCACTGAGTCAACTGTCTGACTCACTGCCTCTGAGGAGACACTGAAAGGTATTTCAAATTTTCCATAATACACGTGAGAAAAGCAACGATGTTTAGTGTGGGCATACTTATGCTAGTACTTATAAATGCTCTAGAGTAAAATAAGATTATAAGTCGGATTCTAAGGAAAAAATACTTTGACTGTATTTCCAAGTCTTTAAATATAGGACAACCTAATTTGATTAATCTTTAGTGCTACTTCAAACCATCATGGAAGCGGTAGATTAAGAGGATAAAGCAATGGCCAACACCTTGCAGCTCACTCAAGTACACACAGGTTTTTAACTTTAGGAGGAACTTCTGTCAATAGGGATACGCTTCCACAACACTGATGTGTCTGCCTTTATTGTGGTACCTCCCAAGGTACCTTTAAAGGTGTGAATTACTTTTCCCATGTGGTGTTGAATTATGAATTATGTATGGGTACTTTAATTGCATACCAACCAGCTACCAAACCCACATCGTATCTTTTTTCTTTTTTGGTGTAGATCGGGCTTGATGGAAAGAGAATTTTTAAATTTTACCAATGTACTTTCCTAAACAGAGATAGAAACCCTCCTGTCAGTGAATCCCACCAAGCAGCACATGCTCAGCCGAAGCACTCATGACATCAATAACATTCCTTTGGGAAAAAGTAGTTGGAGCTCAATCGGTGATAAATATCTGGTGATTTTGAGGTAGGAGAGCTGAGCTTTCCTTACCCACCAGCGCTGTCACCTGCATGGCAGCAGTGTTAGCTCCCGAATTGGGGGCACAGAATTAAGAGGCAAATCTCTTAAAATCGCAGCATCTGAAACAGGGGAGCAGGGGGTTGGCACGGGCTTTAAAGCATTTTTAAAAATACACTGCAGATTCTCCTGGTGGAAATGGTCTGGCCCATAAAGAGGGTCCATCCTTTGTCTCAGCAGTAAACTTTTAAAACTTAAAATAGCTTTGGTCAGCAATTTTCTTGACTGATGTGGATGCAATTTTCATGAAATCACGGTCTGAAGACTCCTGGCTGGGTGTGTGGCATGGCTCTGCACCACAGTGAGCAGATCCCCTGCACCCAAATGATATTTTTGGGTGCAGTTTGGGCTTTGTGGGAGTTTGTAAAGCGAAGGATATGGAATGTGGCCGTTACAGTGCCCAGTGGTGGCCAAAGGGCCTGCCAGCTTGCTGCTGGGGGATGGAGCTGATGAATGACAGGAGGGCTCTGGCAGGACAGTCACACGCACCCAGGGACATGCCGTGCATCGTGCCCTGTTCCCCTTTGGGTGACAGGTACCCAGCTTCTTGGCACTTCAGTCCCCTCCTAAATTTACCTAACCCAGAGCCACAGAGGTAGAGCTCATACACAGGTCAGTGAAGGAGCAAATGTTTCATATCCAATACACTTCCGTCAATCAGCCTTTATTTAAGGATCAGGGAGCAGAAAGGCTCTGTGTGGGGGTCTGCAGTGCACGGTAAGATTGAGGCTTTGTTTCTCCTCGGCTCCTTGTGTCACCACCTGCGTTACCAGCAAAGCCAGGGAAAGAGGGATTTGGTTGGCACGAGCCAAGCCTTGCTCTGCGCTCTGCCAGGATGGGTAGAAGGGGGAGAAGTGAGTGTCTGAGGAGAAGTACAGCCCTAACAGCGAGAGCTGTCAAGTAAAAGCCACAGCATGTTTTCAGTTGGACGGGCAGATGCTAGACTTCAGCTGGGTCACTCGGCAAAGGTGGCGATCGGCAGAAGGCTGTGGAGTTTCATCCCCGAGGCTTTCTTGGGCACACGGCTTCATCAAAGTTTGGATAATTGGAAGAAGAAGGGAAGGAATACAGCCGTGAGGCTGGGAAATGGTTTGAAGGAGAGAGGAATCGGCAGTTGGTCATCTTAAATATACCTTCTATATTTATATTTGCAAGTTACGTTGAGAAGAAGGTGTAAGGTGTACGCTGTTCCTTCTCATAATTGTGTATGTTTTTTGCACAGCAGTAAAAGCCATTCTCTCTAGGAATTTTTTCCCCGTTCCTGTGCATCTGTGACACATTATGTCACTCGGATGCGCTTATGATTTTCCTACTTTTTAGACGAATAGTTCCCTGTAGGTGGCACCAGCACTCTTCGGTTCCTTCGAAGCCTGATGCTCTGCGCTGGGCTCCGGCTCCTGCTGCCCGGGAGAGGTCGGGAGGTACCCAAGCATCCTTCCAGCATCCTCTGAGCATCCTTTGAGCATCTACGAGCATCCTTCAGGCATCCTTCCAGCATCCTCCGAGCATCTTTCCAGCATCCTTCCACCCAGCATCCTTCCACCTCACAGTCCCACCTGGCGTTAGGGATTTGTGGCAGTCGATACACCGATAGCATTTGTAGGCTTTGTAATTTGACAACTGCAAACATTTGGGGTTGCGCGTTAGCTTTTCGTGGCAAATATTTGTTCTCAGCTCTGTGACACTTATTCCATCTTCATGGGTAGAGTTCAGCTTACCTAACTTTACTCATCTAAAAATTAATTGGCTGAAGCTAGTTAGGTGGCTTCTTGGTATAACTGATGGAGATGAATATCTCCTGAGTGCCAGGTTTTTTCTTCCTAAACACAGATGTCTCAGCTGTTGAGCTGAATTGTCCTCCCTGGTGAAAATCCTCCTGATGGAAAGAAAATCTTAAAGGATCCAGAATAAAAATGGGTATAAATTATTTATCCTCCTGAATCTGGAGTTGGTTTGATGAGTGTCATGCGAAAAAGCTTTCACCTTGATTAATAAAAAGCACTTTTCCACAAAGGCCTGGGCCACACGAGAGAGTTATCTGGGAATGTAACTGCTTTGTGTTTCCTGCCTGTTAAGGAGACCTGCTGGGAGACTTTATAGGCTGCTGTGAGACATGACAAAACTTATTCACCAAGGAGAATGGAGAGAGAGCCTGAAAAGATGCTGTGTAAATGTGGGAAGGATGGTCAAGGCTTGGCTGAACCGTATAGAAAATGCTGGAGTGAACAAACGAGAGCTCAAATTTGTGTACCCCAGAGCTAGACTCGTGTGGGCCACTGTGGACCATAATGTCCTATAGTGCTTTGTGAAGTGCCTGTAGGGGTTGGAGAGCACAGGTCTGCTTTGGAGATTTCCAACTCAGACCATCAGATTATTCAAAGGAATTTATCTCTGTGAGGGACAAAAATCAGCATCACTTACTAGCCAGCCCAGAACAGATTTCACAGCAAGTATGGACTAATAGACTTACCCACTGATTTTATGTGGTAATTTTGGTTTATTTTTTCAATATATAAGGAAGAATAGGATAATTACTCAGTTACTCAGATACTTTTTTGCTGGTTGATTTGTTCAGATTTTTTTCCAAGGAAGGTTTTCATTTGTTAACCAACGCCAAAAAGCTTTGTGAGCAAAATAAGTACAGGTAGGTGTCTTGGTAATCTCTGTGAGACAGGATTTGATGTTAATTTAGAATAAGAGCAACCTTGAAAGTACAAATCAAATCAGGGCCACTGTCCTTCAGACCTTTATGAACATGCTTAAAGCCAATATGGGGTGAGAACCCTAAAATCTAGATGTTCTGTTATGGGACATGATAGTCTATGTTAATTAAGTTGGTTGGTACCAGTTGGTCTAGCAAATTTCATTAGTAGTGCATTCCTTGATTCAACTAATTAGCATAATAGGGTAAAGTCACACACTGCTGTGATTTGTGGAAAAACAAACCAAGAAAGACAACAGATTGCTACATTTTGAAGGCTAAAATGCTGGCCTGTGCTCCACTGGTTTTAATCATTGGAAGATAATACTGAGATACTGGGGCCAAGAAAACATAAATCACAGAGCACAAAAAAAAGAGCCTTTAGAGATGTGAGAAACTTGCACTGAAACGCACTTCCCACCATTCAAGGATCACTACGTGCCCTTGGCTTTCAAATTAGAAAATGTGAGTGTTCCCAGTAGGCTGACGGAAAGCAGGAATTACTCTCTGATAAGAGGAGAGCTCCCGTGTAGGATTGGTGCCGTGCTCCTGGGATCAACACCGTTATGTTTGCATAGCTCCATAATTCATACACATGAATCTGTAAACCTCAAGCTGTGACTTGTACACCTCTTAGAACCACGATACTAAGATAGATGAGTTATTCACTATTCAGCTGTATTATTTGCTGAGTTTTCACTGATCACAGCTAGCAAGTATGTTGCCAGCAATCTAAGAGAGTTTGGAGTTTCACTCGGGATAAAAGCAGCTTTATTACAGCTTGTATGATACAATGTTGATCACGGGCTGGTCACGGGCTGTGAAAGCCAAGTCTGGGCAAGTTGTTGTTTGCTATATAAACCTGCATTTAGATTTAAAAAAAATATCATTATCTAAGGGTGTTTGGAAGGGAGAAAGCTACCTAAAGCTCATAATGATCACTTGAATCATTTTGATTTGCAGAATAGCTTAATGAGAAATAAATACACCTTTAGTTAAGATTATAGTTAAGTTATGGTTTAAATGAGAGCAAGGAAGATGACTTAAAATTCCCTGGGATGGGAATTAATACTTTCTTTGTCAAAGGGCAGTGGTCCATGATACCAGCCCCAGGGCTTGGCAGGAGCAGACTTCAGACCCTTAATAGTAGTAAATAATTGTCTGACTCTGTACCAAAAATCCTCAAAGGATTCGTGGAAGACATTCTTACCTGTTTCTGTATTCTGTATATTGTTAATGTTCTGTTAGAAATATGCCAGAACCTATTTGCTTGCAAAATGATTGGGTTTTACCTGGACTAAAGGCTGCATTCAGGCACGGGTTCAAAAGTAAAGGTTTTTCCCTGAGATTCCTGTTGAAGTTTTCAGACTCAAATACAAGAGTTGAGAGTTCAGGGGCAGCGACTGCCTGCCAGAGGAGAAGGACCAATGCTGATAAAAGCCATGGAGGGCAGTTAGTTTAAACAGGGCTATCAGCTGAAGAGGGAAAGCTCTGAGTAAACTTGGCAGGCAATGAGAAAGGTAATAGCGACGTTTATAACTCACGGTTGGGAAGGGTCAAGGAAACAAAGGCCATTTGTGTGCTGCTTTATGCTCTCCATGGAAATGGATGGCATTAGTGGCCCTTTCCTACGCCCTCTGGGGCTGTACAGAAAGTGTTTGAACGCTGGTACCTGTTTCATAAGAATCAGCTGGGAAACAGGAGGGAGTTTGGGACATAGCTGCTGTCCTCTGGGGCTGTAGAAGTTGTTCCAGGAGGAGAAAAGTTGCTTCAAAACTATCTGAAGGGAAAGACTTTGTCCACGTGTGGCCAAACTCCAAAGCAACCAAGCTGTAACATGCATTAGCACAACTGAGAGCTTATCTCCAGTGGCTGTCAAAAGGAGCCTGCATATAGTCCATAGCAGTCATGGGGAGCACAGTTTGGGCAGTTGCTGTTCTGCTGTTCAAGTGAGTCATTCAAAGCAACAAGGACTGAAAACTACCTTTTTTTTTTTTTCCTAAAATGTGTTGTAGAATAATCTTGGCTATGAATTTGTTCTTTATTATGTAGAACCTGCGTTCTAACTCTGAGATTTCATCCACCATGGAGAAAAAGAGGGAAAAAAGGGTCCATATGCTTTGGTGATCCTAGATACAGGGAGGTTCAGGATGTGGCCATGGATCTGGTCACATCTCAAATATCCATATCCATTTGGAAAGAAGAGACTCCACATTTTGCATTGCAGTGTTGTGAACACAGAGAATTGTGAATGCAACAGAGTTTGTTTTAGATACCCAATCTATACATGAAGTCCTGTACCAGGACATTTGAAGACCATCACCCGTGTTTATTGTGGGCTATGGGAATGCTGTTTCTGAGTAGCAGAAATACCTTCTCAAATAAGCATCATCCAGAGTGGGTCCCTCTCCCTTGGTATGGAAGGCCTGTGTTCCAGAGATGATATTGCCTGTTTCATCAAGGCAAACTCTAGACTTGAAAATGCCAGGCTATTGCCCTGTTCCAGAATGCAGATGAGTGTTTTATTCCATGTGTTATCTGTGTTTTGCTGGGTCGTGCCATAACATGAAGACATAGGCTTCATTGATGTATCTGCTCATACTTACTGGTGATCCTGCCTTGGGAGAGATACAGCGGCTCAATGAACCCTTACTGTCCATGACCTGTGACTAGAAATAAACTCACGTTTTCAACTACTAAGTACAGTTAGCAGCTGTAAAAACAGCTGTAGAAAATCATTTGTGTTGCTAAACTTAAATATGTCACAAGGGAATGAAAGCTGTTTATGAATATTCAATTTTTTTTCTCCATTTATCCTTATTGTATAAATATCATTCTGGCAAATTAACTCTTCCTGATTAACTCAGTGCAATATCAGAAAGATAATTTAACATCTTTGTTTTCTTATTAGTACAAGTATTCACACATTCTTATAAAGGGCGAAGAGGTAACAGCATGGAGATTGTGTAAGGTCCGTGCTAATTGTATCTGGTTCATGCATCAAACTGCTGAGGGATCTTAACAGGGCTTGGTCCTAAATGCATCTGAGCTCAAGCTTTCAGTCTGATGTCTGGGTTGGAAATGACACAAACTAGTGCTGGCTTCGCAGTATTTCCAAATGAAGGCGTCTCACTGCAAGAGAATGTGATTTTATTCATAGGAAATTAATTTTATCTGTGGCTTGTGGTTACAAATCCCGGCCTAGTTCTGAATGAAACTGGAAGCAAGAACAGAATTAGCTCCACTATAGCTCGCACATCTTGTTTTATTCTGGCAAATAAAACCCCTACTTTGCTGTGTTCTTCTCTTGCTGGCATATGCTAAATTTTGTATACTCCTTTTTGCCAGCTGCTTGATTAATTTTTGTCTTGGCTTGCTTTTCTAGTTGATTTTTTGTAGTAACAGATTTTTAAAGGATTTTTTTTTTCCCCGGTGTGCTTCTCGACAGAAAATCTCTAGTAAATATTTATCAGGAAAGTGTTACATTAGTATTTTTCTCAATAAATATTTATTAGAGGCTTAAAACCACAAACCCCTGAAGAATTGTAATAAATACTGACTACAGCAGATGCAGCTGAGCTGGTGATTTTTAGGTAGGAGAGCTGAGTTTTCCTTACCTGCCAGCTCTGTCACCTGCATGATGGTGCTTCTGAGTCAGGGGCACAAAATTAAGAGGCAAAACTCTTAAAACAGCATCCAAACCAGGGGATCGGGGGGTTGATCCTGGTTTTAAAGCATTTTTTAAAAATACCCTGCAGGTTCTCCTGGTGGAAATGGTCTTCTGGGGTTGATAGACACATGAGAAGCCAGAGAGGTTTTTATGATAGAGCTGGGCAAGCAAGCTGGTACCTGCTTCATTTGTATCTGTGTGCAGGGCTGGGCAAAATAATTAATTAAAAAGAAAAAAAAGTCTGGAATGGCCAAAGGAAATAAAAGGTCATCCACAAGTTAATTACTTGTAGTGCCTTACCTACAGGTTTCCACTGACACAGGCTGCTCTGTTGGTCTCTGAACTAGGGGCTAGAAAAATAAACGGTGATGAGGGGGTAGATATGATGGAGGCATGTGGGGTCTCCAGCCATAAATAATCTCAGCTCCGTGTTCAGACACTGCAAGCAGCTTTGGCTAACGTCACCACTGACTTGCCAGGTTCATTGTGTGCCGACCAGCAATCGAGACAGCAATTAATAAATATTCTTATTGTCGGGACTCAAAACAAAGCTGAGGTCACGCGGGGCTGGCACAGTTACCTGGGAGGAGAAGCAGCCTGTGCTCTCCAGACTGCTGGTTTCTGGGTTGTTTTAATGAAATCTTACCCTGACAGGCTTCAAAACCCTTGGAAGGAGAGCAACAAGGTGACTGTCAGAGCAAGGGGGATGTATTGGGGGACTGTTTGGGGATTGTGTTGGGACTGTTTAGTATGAGGAAGAGGAGGCTGAGGGGAGACCTTATCACTCTCTACAACTACGTGAAAGGACACTGCAGAGAGGTTGGTGCTGGTCTCCTCTCACAGGTAATTAGTGACAGAACGAGAGGGAATGGCTTCAAGCTCCAACAGGGTAGGTTTAGATTGAACATTAGGAAAGAATTTGTCACCGAAAGAGTGGTCGGGCATTGGAAGAGGCTGCCCAGGGAGGTGGTGGAGTCACCATCCCTGGCTGTGTTTAAGGGCCGTTTAGATGCAGTGCTAAGGGACATGGTGTAGGGGAGGACTTTGTAGAGTAGGGTAGATGGTTGGGCTCGATGATCCCAAGGGTCTCTTCCAACCTGAACGATTCTATGATTCTATTGCTTGTGTGTGCCTCTGCCCGTCGTGCCTGGAGCACAGAGCAATGTGTTGGCTCTGCTGTACCCATAGCTCAGCTATACCCATGTCTCTGCTGTACCCATAGCTCAGCTGTACCCGTGGCTCTGCTGTACCCATAGCTCTGCTATACCCGTGGCTCTGCTGTACCCATAGCTCAGCTATACCCGTGGCTCTGCCATGCTTTACATACTCAATACTGTTCCCACCGAAATCACTCCCAGTCCTTGAAGCAGTTAAAGGGAGAAAAAAGGGGGAGATGAAAACGGCAGCAATTTGGACCAGCACGTCCAAACAATTTAGGTTTTCCTTTCCAACCGCGCAGCCCGTAGGTGCCACAAGAAATACAGCCAAGGCAGGGTCACTAAAGCTCAGGGCAGACAGGGCACAGGGCAATAAGTGATAAAGACCTCTCTGCATCTGCCAGTCATTTAGACCATTCCAGAAGGGTGTCAGCGGCCCTTTCTCCTGCTCTCATTGACAGGGACGTATGGACGGAAGCACTGGTTGTCCTGCATGGTGGCTCTGTGCCTGGTGGGCTGGCCTGGTGAGGGGCATGAACATTGCTGGCATGTCCCAGCTCTAAGTGGGCGAGAGTGACTCTCCCTGATCCTTCAAACTCAGTTATCTTGCTGCTGACTTAGGTCTTATTTCAAGAACCTCTCCCTATTCAGCAGAGGATTAAACCCAAGCTTTAGTGGCTTTGCTGAACAGGGGAAGAGTTAAGCTCAGGACCTCCCTCATATTTATTAGTTGATAGTCAGAGGTCTGGCTGTCATGAGCAGTGTATGTAAGAGCTGTGAAGGCCCATAGAATGGCCAGCCTGCTGCTTGTCATGCCTGAATTTGGATGGGACCATCTGTGCAACGCTCATGCTGAGTCCCTCTGCTTGTCCTCAGCCCCTGCCACACCTGTTGTCCAGGGAACAACAGCACTTGTTTCCTCCCCACCTCTGCAAAAATCACAGAATCACAGAAGGGTTTATGTTGAAAAGGACCTTAGAGATCATCAAGTTCCACCCCCCTGCCCTGGGCTGGGACACCTCCCACCAGACCAGGTTGCTCAAAGCCCCATCCAACCTGGCCTTGAACACCTCCAGGGATGGGGCAGCCACAGCTTCTCTGGGCAACCTGTTCCAGTGTCTCACCACCCTCATAGTGGGAAAAAAAAAAAAATCAGTTTTAATAGTATCTATCTCCTCTGCTTGCTGGTTCTCAGTGATCAGAGGGTCTGGTGGAAACCTTTGAATTCATCATTTCATACCAAGGCCACCCCTTGGCTTAAATTCAGCTCCCAACCTGCTCAATGTGCTCCTCTGAAAATCCATCCTGGCTGGGGAAACGTGCATTTAATATCTAGTTTTTCATTTCACCCTGATCCGGACAGTTTTAGCCTGCTGTCCTGCCCAATTCACTTCCTAATGGAATCAGTGGTACCTGGGAGGAGAAGCAGCCTGTGCTCTCCTGTTTTAGCCTGCTGTCCTGCCTAATTCACTTCCTAATGGAATCAGTGACTTCCAATTTGTTTGAGGACTTCAGGAAAAGCACAGTTTAATTCCTAGCGAGTGATGGCTCTGCTGGAGAGGCAGCTTCGGTGTTCGTCACACCTAAAAATGCCATGACAGTGGATGTTTTTCTCTGCTCAGTTCCTTCCTTTTATCTGCGTGCAGCATTTGTTTCCACTTACATCTAAGGAGACTTGGAAAGTGATCTGATGAATTAGAAGAGGCAACTTAGGAGGAAATGAAAATAACTCTACTCGGCTCTCTGCTGCTTCCTTAAGTCTCTCTGTGACTAGTACTAAGCTGTTATGATACAGGATTTTTGAGATGCCAGGGAGGGAAAAACAAAGGGGTTTCTGTGTAACACTTAAGTTTTCCACCCTGGGGTTTTGGATTCCTGTTTGTGGGACAGACACGGAGCTACCCCACCGCTGCCCACCAGCGCCGAGCCCTCGCACGGAGGGGCATCACTTTGAGGGAGCTCCAGTCTGGTCTGTACCGAAACCCCAATACTCTCCTGGAGAAACAAAAGGGGATTCTTTCTTCATTTCTCATTGAAAATAAAGAACAGACATAAATCTCAGCAAGAAATACCACAGCTTCTTACTTACCTCCTTTTTCTCTGCTTTGGAAATCAAAGTTGGTGGGTCCTGCAGCCAACCTGGCCTGCGTGGGAAGAGAGTGGGGCTAGTCTGAACATGCCACTACTGAAGAGCCAATAAATTCTGCTATTTTAGCTTTTTTACAAGTATCAAACTGTACTTTGTGTCTTTCCTGTGCAAAAATCTCCCTCTCTGTTTCTCTCCCCTTTTCTCTCTCTGTGTCTTTTTTTTTTTTTTTTAAAAACCATGCAGGAAATGTTTTGGAAGGGAGAGTCAAGAGACTTAAGTCTGGAATTTTTATGTACACCAGAAACTTAAATGTGTGGTTCAAGCTGATAAACTTACCACACCTCTTTCTGTTTTCTTTATAGACTTATTACAAATATCTGGCTTGGAACCTAGATTTATGGTGTGAACAAAAGAAATATAAACCATAGGGACATGAAAAGATAAATCTCAGGAGGAGACATAAAAGGGTTTGTTCAACTTCTAAACTGTTTCTTAATGAAGCAAAACACTCATTTTTTAAAATGTTCATGTTTTAAGAAACTGTTGAACATTAGTGATGCCACATATAAAATACAACCTCTATTGTTTTATGCCTGAGTTGAAATTACATATAGAGCATCCAGTCCTGAGTTTCTCTAGCATCACCGTTTGCATTGCCCTCAACTGGAGGTTTGTGCAAGAAAAGGAAGCAAGCACAGAGCACTCGAGCTATATTTTTAAACTAGAGCTCTCCAAAATTTCCCAATGGTGGATTTAGGAGCACTTTTTTTGGATTCATTTCAGGTAGAACGAGCTCTCCAAAATTTCCCAATGGTGGATTTGGGAGCACTTTTGGGGATTCATTTCAGGTAGAATGTTTTGTAAAGTTTGCACTTCATTTCCAGTATGAATTTGTGTGACTTCAGCTTCTTGCTCTATGGACTTATTGTAACTAGGTCTCCTATAGATTTAAAAATCCATCTTGCAGACTCACCACAAGTGCATGCACTTTTGATAAAATCATCCTTGTTCTTATTTGTTAATTTAGATGAGAACCACCACTTGCAGCTGTCCGTGAAAGACATGCTTCCTTTATGGCTGTTTGTTGAACTTCTGCTCACCTCTTTCAGGTGAGCAGAATCACCCTTTGATTGCAAGCACCAGAATGAATCCCACTGTTCTGGCAGCAATTTCATCCATGCCAGACAGAGAAGAAATCTAACATTGCTACTCAGTTTATATTATATGCTCAAGGATTGTACAAGCCATCCTATTGCAGTAGGAGTGTGTGTTTAAATCATGATCAACCAATACCCCCTTAATACCTAAATACGGATTAGTTTGAGTAAGACAGTGTGTTCATTTGGCCCAACTGTCTGACAGTTGAACTGAAACCTTGAAAATTTTACATGTCAACATCATGTGTCACTAAAAATGTATGAGGATAATTTTGTGAAGTCAGTGGGTTTCTACTGTCTTCACAAATAACAGGATTATGTCCTAGGTCCGCTTTTAGATTTTTATTGAGGGTGTCTTTGCCTAGAGTGGAGCTCTTCTGCCTTTGGAAAAGGGGATTTTAGGAAGTAAAGATTTATATAAGGCATAGATTCAAGCTAACATTTTTGAAAAAAATATGTGCTCTAAGTCTATGTGATTCAGTCATCTAATTGCCCAAGTCAATAAATAAGAATTTACTTTCCACTGGGAAACTAGAAGATCCTGGATGGGGAGCTTAATTGTAGGTTTAGTCGGTCCTCACATCAGTGGTGGGAGTTGTTCACCTTTAATGGTTCCTTGGTGTCCCCTGTGAAAGGAATTGTTGAGTCTGATAACCACAAGGAGCCACACCAAGATACTGCCACCACAGCTGCTCATCAGGCACCTCTCCCAAAGGCCCTGTAGAAGTTCCAAGGCCAAAATGACTGTAGCGATGGACCTACCCATTCAACCCCATCAGGATGCCTCTCAGAAAAAACAACGAGGCAACTCAGTAGGAACAGGTGGGGAATTTATGCTGCTCCCACCCGAGCTGTCGTTTCCCTGCTGCTAAATAAGGTATTTGCTCCTCACCCTTTCGAGAAGACTAAATTAACTGAAAAGAAAATCAGGTCTGAATCCAAATGTAAACAGATTATCTCTGGGCCCTAACAAACGAGATTGCTGCGAAGAATTATGTAATTCTCAAATTTGACCTCCAGTCAGTGCAAAGCTTCAAGAGCAGCCTCATCTTTATGGGGATCTACTCGGAACTTTAAAGCATCTTTGGCTCTATGGTTTTGTCATGAGCACGTAGTAAATGTGTCTAAACACAGCTACTGTCAGTGTCTGGGAGTTACCAGCTAAGACAGAAGCAGCTAATTGAATACAGCACCAGCAGGCATAATAAATGTGCACTGATTTTAATGTTTCATGGAAGATTTAATAGTCAAGTGACTAGATTACTATTAATTGCATTGCTTATGCTAAAAATGCAAAAGATAAACAATTACTAAAATGTATATGTTAATTTGGCTCAAATGAAGTGATTTAAAGTAGAAGGAAAAAATGAAAACAAACCATTACCAAATTCTTTTACTCACTTTTTTTTTTTTCTGGTAAACAAGATCTTTCTGTGATACAACTGCTGTTCGACTGAAAACAAACAATGATAATTATAATGTATTATGAGCCAACCAAGTATTTTCCATTTGAACAATGATTTTCACTTAGCACTTTAATGTTGACAGAAAAAGACCAAAGGCACCCTTGTGACTTTACCAGCATGTCATAACAAAATGAAGGCTTAACCTGTTTCTGAAGGATTGACTTTCAAGCAGGAAACTGGGCTATTTTGGAAACTTAGCTAATGACACTGTTATTTTTTCTCCTGAGTGATAAGGTTGATGGATACATACCACTTGTATTTTGCTTAATCCTTTTTCTCCCATGCTCAGGACTATCACTTACACTACGGTGTTGATCAGTCAATGTATATTAGTATCTAACTCTACTGACAAATGCTCTTGCTCCGTCGTTTGCAGCTGTAAATTTATTTCAACAGAATTATCTGACACGTGGTATGTTTTTTTCCTTCAGAGAACTGTAAAGACTAAAATTTTCAGAGGCACCTAGGAGGATTCGGTGAGTTCAGTGCTTAGTGAAACACCGGGGGCACCAAGTGCCTGCAAGCCCCAGGAGTCCTGAAAAAACGAGCCAAAGGCTAATTAGCATCTTTCTTATGCTCCAAAATAACGTCACAGTACATCTCACATGATAGAGTAAGTTTCTATAACATGTGGAGATACAAAGAGCAATAAATACTCAGGAGATTTAGGAAGGGCACCAGTAAGAGTGGCTGCCACAGGTGTTCAAACTGTTAATTATTTTCAGTGAACCTTTCCAGGCCAGCTCCCCAAAATAAATCCTCACAACCAGCAGACATTAAAGGATATAACTGGATTACAAAGCTCAGCAATATCAATGATTGGCTTCCTTATAGAGTTTAAAATATATTTTAACTGATGGGGGAAGAGTTTCCAGTTGAAGAGAAAAGATGCTCAATAAAAACATGATTTTACCATCGCCCGACACTTCTGCAAGGTCACGGGGGCAGATAAACAACTTCCTGCAGCTGTGGCTACATCTGGCACACGACTGAGGCAGAGAGCGTGCTTCGCAAAGATAAACAGATCAGGTTGTATCTCCGTAGTCTCCTACACTTCTGGATAAAGCCTGGGGAACTGAACTTGGCCCTGCGGTGCCAGCGGTAATTAATATCTGAAACCGCTTTGGTGCTAATGAATCAAAGCAGCCCTGCAGTGAGTTTAGAACCACCCCGCTCCAGTAACTTATGGTGACTGGGGGTATGTTGGTGCCACTGTGTTGCCTCTGAAGCCCCTGGTGGTATTTCTCACCTAGAGACTAGACCTACCATCAGTCTGCTGGTGAGATGCTTCTGGGGCAGCCTGCTGCTGGATACCTCTGTTGGGGAATGGGTTCCTCATGGCCTGGGGTTAGAGGCTGCCCCTGTGTTCCTAAGACATATTTTTAGAAGAAAATCTCTCTTCAAATATCTTCAACTTGGCAGATTCATTTGGTGGGTATTTCTGGTGTATTATCACTCAAGGCGGTGGTTTTTTCCTCAAAGAAAGGCTGACACTCTGCTTTTGGGTG
Organism: Calidris pugnax; assembly: GCF_001431845.1. Taxonomy (NCBI): domain Eukaryota; kingdom Metazoa; phylum Chordata; class Aves; order Charadriiformes; family Scolopacidae; genus Calidris; species Calidris pugnax. The sequence continues at coordinate 1,702,679 of NW_015090868.1, read as the reverse complement.
TAGGGTGGGATAGTTTTTGTTTGCTAACAACCTGAAATCAATAAATAATTTGTGACTGATCCCAGATTGAAACTTTTTGGCCTATGCAATGAGACAAGCCAAGTTAGCTTTAACCTGAATGGTAATACCAAAAAGGAATTAATTATGCTTTGCATCATTTTTGTATTTGCGCAGTAGAACATCATTGCACGGCTGGAGAAGAATGTCCCTTGTAGCCCCCTGGGTGAATTGTATGCAGGTGCCTCTGCAGGTTTCTGGAGAAAGATCTAATCCTGAAAAGATGCCTTCCTCTCTCCTTGGACTGTCTCTAGAATCTGGTTGCCTCAGAGGGCACTCCAGACTCTCCTCTGAGGCTGGAGAGGAGCAGCCCACCCACTCCTCTGCTGAAGCTGGGCACCCTGTCGAGCAGGGAAGAGCATCTGAAACTGAAGGGCAGGCAGTGCCCAGCGTTTGGATTTTCTTATACATTATTATTTTGGATATTGGTTCAATGGGAGCTGTATTGGTACAGTCTCATGACTGGGAGCTGCAACCCTCTGAGCTTGGTGGAGCACCTGAAAAGTGCTCTGCAAGCTCTGTGCAAGAAGTCCTTGGAGAACCTGTGTCCCAGCAGTGCCTGGACAAGTCTATCCATAACACAGCAGAGGCACTGGGCAGACACAGCACTCCCAAAACCAGCCTTTGGCCACCCTCTGTTCCATGAGCTGCTCAGACAGCAACTGGTGGCAAGAAGGCATTTATACCTCTCGTACCAGCCACGTCTCCATCACAAGGAGCTTTGCCCATCCAGAGGATACACAGAATTCCTCCTTGGCCCTCAGCTTGGCAGTCTGTGCCGAGGAATAGCTGTTTGGCTGCGTGGCTGTGTGGGAAGGAGCACTGTTCTCTTGCTTGCTTCTGTGTTGGGCAATTGTTGGCCCTGTTGCCTGTAGATGCTTACAATATCTTCCCAGAGAAAATTAAAGTTGGTAGGACCTTGGCCCCAAATTTGTGCTGTCTGAAAAAAGCACAGGTTTTGGCTGCATTTAATTCAGTTTAGCAAGCAAATAAGTGAAATTCATGAGTTATAAAACATCTCTTTTCTTTGCAAAAGCCCCAGTTGTGTAACACGCCGTGTCAGGTAAGTATTTGTCCACACTTCCACACATCAGAGGGAGAACTGTAGGAGCTGACAATATACAAGCCATTTGATGTTGTGTTTCTACCCTGCTTCCTGGCAGACACCTCTCGGGGATGACAAGGGAGTATCATTTTTACATGACGGTGTTTCTACCAAACTGCTGATAGAGCCCTTCACAAGATCACAGAAGGGTCCGTATCATCTGATTAGCATTTAGAGAAGCTGGTCGGCCGGGAGGGAACCGCAGGAGACCAGAGACTGCCACCCTCCAGGGCTGAGAGAGGAAAGACTCAATCAGTGGTTGATAAGGCTTAGCAATGATAAATCACAAACAAAACTCCAGGCTTAGGAATTCACAGCACAATCTGTCATGAATTTCCTTCCCTTCCCTCCCTCCCCAATATCTGATGAGAATTTGCCTTTTAAAATGGTCTCTGGCAGTACAAGAAACCAAGTCAGCGAGAACTGCTGAGCTGTGCCTGGCTTTTGTTAGTTTTCTTAGTGCTCCTTTTATTCTTTTGTAACTGTATCTTTGTGTGCGTGTGCGTCTCTAGCTATATTTATGCAAATTTGGCTGCTAGTAGGTGATAGCAGGAAGAATTTTAAAGCTCAAGGACTTTTTTTGTAACGTTAAAATGCAAAAAGTCTCGTGTGAGAAACACTTGGTACCAGCCTTTCAACACTTTGGAAGAGGGAGATCTGAAACCTGCTGTGGAGTCCCAGTTCCCCACTGAAGCAGAGTACAAAATCCTTTAAGCAGGCATTTTGGAATTGACTTCAAATGAAAAGATCTTCTCTGCAGGAGGTACTTCTGCTGGGAAAAATGGTCTCCACACCAGGTTTCCCACCAGTTCTGAAAGGCTTTAACACCTTAGTCTGCTACCTGCCTGCATATATGGTATGTAGGAATCATGGTGTAGGACAACGCATGGGCTGGAGATGCACCTTCCTACCCTGTGGCTGTGGAGGAGAAGGAGCACTGTGGTGGCACTGTGGTATAATGGGACAACACATCTACTGAAGGAACACCTCAGCATTCATCTGCCATGGTTATAGGTCTGCCCAGGTCTTCTCTGGTTCATCCCCTCTTCCCCTTATTAACCAGTTAATCGATGCAAAGGGAAGATGCTGAGATTTTTAGTTCTCCCTCTACCTAAATGTGGTATAAATAGGGCTTAGCAGAATATTTCCCCTGATTTCAGCACTTATAGTGGCACGTGTACATCTCCTGTCCCACTTATAAGTGAGCAGCGGTGGAAGCAGGTCCTGGTTTCGTCTCTGTCTTTGGGCACAGGAGCTCCCTGGGGACTGTGAATCCCCTCCCCAGCACCTTCTCCATGTTTCTCCTTGCATGAAAGCTGGAGGCAGAGGAGTGCTATTACCCATCTTTCATACAAACCAGTTCCCTTCCTCTCCTCAGAGAGATGCTGGGCGAGCAAAGCACACAGGAGCAGCACGCCTCACAGCTCCATGCCCCACTGCCCCTCGCTCCTCCAACACACACACACGCTTTGGGCACAGAAGAGTGGTCAAATAATCCACATCTACCCAGCTAAGAAGCTAAAAACAAGGAAGAAACAAGACTGTTAGAATGGACCGAGTGCGGAGGAAAAGAATACGGATTTCAGGGGGAACAGTGGCAAAAAAGAAAGCCAGAGACTGCAAAAAAAGCATGAAAGAAGAAAAGAAGGCAGTTGGGAAAAAATCCACCTCAATAGTCACACAGAAATTGCCCGTACGCTGCTGCCTGGTTTGAGGGATGGATGGTAGGAGCTGCCCTGAGCCTCTCACAGAACTGTGCTTTAACAATACATTAAAACACTGGGAATGTGCTCGCAACGAAATCAGTGGTTTTTAACCTAAACACCACTGTGATCCTCCTCCTTTTCCATGACAGGGATATTTTGGGGCAGTGTTCGCTGTAACAGCTGATAGGCTGAACCAGAGAAAGCATAAATGTTCTTTTCAAACTGGGAGGGAGAGGGAGAAAACCGTTACCAGAGGGGAACACTGAGGATCTATTTTTGATTTTTACCTTGGTGAAAAGCCCACGTATCACACGGCTGTGAGAGCCTGCTTTTTACATCTGTAGCAATTCCTGCCCTGTAAGAGCAGCAGGATTCCTCCCAGGGATGCCCGAGCATGCAGAAACGCTGACGTTGGCCTGATGCTGGTGCTAACAACGTGCGCTGCTTACTCTTATTAGACAATAACATGTACCCTGGGGTGTCTTCTGGCTTTTGATTAAGCTCCCTGGGATTCCGGCTTTGTAGATTGGCCATTGTAAATGGAGAGGCAGAAGAAAGATGCGATCGCCTCTGCTCCCAGGGTGGTACAACCACCTCTCCCGGCAGGAAGCGTTCCGATGCTCTTGATGACAATGGGCAAACAGACAGTGTTTTTGTTTATTTTCTCATAAAGTGCTGATGAACAAATGAGGCGGAGGCATTAAGAAGCTCACGCTGTGAGGAGAGATTTGAGTTTATCAGCTGCTTCTTGGCAGGGTAAATTTTACATACAGTGAGAATATCAAGTGATCCCTCCCGCAGGGGTGACACTCTAGAGTTTTGTGTCATAAATAAGAGGGGAGGAGTGCTTTCCTTAGAGATTTGCTCTTTTCTTGAGTCAAGTTTGAATAATGCTGTTTATTTTCTCTGACTGGCTTGTCTGTAGTTGAGGGGCAGTCGAGGATGAGAAGAAGCATTGCTTAGCGATACGGTTTAGTGATGCTTTTTTGTCAGTGTCAGGTTAACGGTTGGACTTGATGATCTGAAAGGTCCCTTCCAACCCAGGCAGTTCTAAGATTCTGTGATTCTATCTATGGATAAAAGACAACCTTAGAACTACTTAGATCTTCTCTGACTAACAGGTGAAACTTTGCTATTAAACTTTGTTCATTCGATGGTCTAAGCCCTACGATGAGGGGTGCTGCTCAAAACTTGGGATGGTATCCACTGTCACTGAAACCATCACAAATGGCTCAAAATACCATGTACAGAACCTTGCCCAGTGAAGGAGGCAATAATGAGCCAGGGCGATCGTGCAGATCGCATGCAGAGTCCTGTCCTGCTGAGTAGGGAGAGCAGAAGATATGAAACCCCACAGCTAGCACACCCGAGTCTTCTTTTTCCTGGTACCCTTACTTAGGGCATCTTTATATATTTCAGCAGAGAACTCATGCTACATGGCAGATTTGGAAAACATTTTTGGAATTTACTTTGTGAAGCGAAATGGGACCTTCCCTCCAAAGCATCTAGAGGCCAATGGCAACGTCCACATGATCTCTTGTGAAAAGGTGATGCCATATGGCAGGAAGCCATTTATCTGGCTTCATTGCTGTAGGGAGTGAAAATTGACAGGACAATGCTATCTGCAAGGCTCCCGGGGGCTGGGTCAAATCCTGCTTACCTTACTTATGTAAATAGTTCCCCGCATCTCAATAGCTCTGTGTTGTTACAAACTGTCCCGATTTGCACTTTGCAAAGCGAGAGCAAAAATTGCTTCCAAATCTTCCAAATGGAGCTTTTCCCTCCAACAGAAAAAAGCTTTGTCCTGCCCGCCTGCTCTACTGCAGAAACCCAGTAGAGTTTCACAGGGAATTTTCTTTTGAAGTTTGGTTGTGTAAGACAGGAGGAAAACCTTCCCTCCCAAGCATAATCCTGTAGTGTAAAATCAGCTTTATATTTATTTATTTTGACATTCAAACCACTCTTTTTAATGCATATGTATAAGCTCTTAGGGATTTAGGTCTTCATCGCTGGGTGATTTGCTTGGTATTTCTCAGTCCCCTATACAAGGGAACTATTTTTAAGAAATTCCCCAGTTTTGGCTTTGCTATTCCTTCACTATGGTTGGAGAGGGAAGGCTGGGGTGGGAGGGCAGTGTTTAAACAAAATATTCAAGGGTGGGTTTACAGACTCAGTGGACTCCACAACCAGGAACTCGAACCTCTTGATTTACTGCCGGGTCTTCCTCTGAGATTCATCCGAAATGACTTAGGGCTGGTGCAGGTCAGGTCTGAGCTTCGGCAAGAGCTGTCCTGTGTTAGTCCTGGGGAGACCCCGCTATGCTGCACCTGCCTTTGAAAAATAGAGGATCAGCACGGTGAAGAAGCACTGAAAACAATAAAGGAGGGTGCAATGGTAGGAAATTATCCTTGAGCGCAGGCTCTGCCTGTGCAGTGACCTTCTCTGCTGCAGTCTTCCTGTGCAGCTGTGGCTGAGCCCCCGGGACTGCCATCCTTAAAGGATGGGGGGCCCTACAACCTAATGGGGTCACCTCCCCAGTGCCCAGGATCACGGTGCTGGCCGCCCTGGGCACCCCAGCTTTCACCACCGCACTTCCACCAGTGCCTGTGGTGGTCCTTCTGGAAGGGTCCCAGTCCTGGCAGTGCCCATGTCTCACCCATGAGTGACCTGCAATCACTTTCTCCCATTGCCTGGCACTGTTGGAGCTTAATTCCTTAATACCCCCTTCAACCAGAAAGCCCTGACTGGGGAGAGAGGGGGAGAACTCATGCATAGTCTTGGATTCAGGGACAGAGATGTGGGCTAGAAACTGATTTTGAAATGTTTTGCTTAGTTGCTTAAGTATGCATGCATTTCTTCTGATTAAGATGCAAAATATTATCATAAGAGAGAGCAATTCAGATGTGCTCATCTGGAATTAAATGCAATCTTGATTTGTTAATTTTGGCATTTGTGAGCGTGTATGAAGCTGGAAGAAGAGGGATTCCTGCAGATCTGTGTATTGGCCTGGCAGGAGACTAAAGAAATCAAAATAGCATAAAACCTGGGATAGGATTTGGTCTGCCTAAATCCCACACTGATCCTACTTTCTTGGGCTGGTTAATCTCTCTGCTGAAGCCAGAAATCATAAACATAGTGTTAGCAAAGCCACACTTCTAGGCCTGTTCCCCTTTCTGCACTAATCAAGTTAATAGAGAACCCCCTAAAAATGGGATTAGTGTCTTCCTCAGTTTGAAGGAGCCCCTCTGCCTGCATCTAATCGGGATGTGCAGCCATCCATGCTGAGCAGCTGGGATGAGCAAACCCCTCAACAGCCCCTTCGAGGATGGATCCTCTTTTTCCAGGGAGGGGCACCCTGGCAGAGGGTGGAGGACTTGATTTTACCACCGTGTAGATAAGTTAGGCACCTAAATTAGGCAATGAATAAGCTAAAACATGGCAATGACTTTGCCACCAAGTGAAGATGTACGACACAGAGTCCTTTGATCTTGGTAAGTCTCCCCTTTGTATCCCTTGGTCTTCCAGTGGCACCCCTGAGACAAGGCATGGCTTCGAGGGAAGGGAAGGAAAAGAAAGCATCTACATCCCTCCATCTCCTCTTTACCTAAATGTTAGCACAAGTTTGTTGCACACATTGATTTGCTTGCATGGATGGGCCTCAGGGTTTATATTTTGGAAGTCAATCTGTTATTGATATATATTTCCAAGTATCCATAAATCCACACTTACATATAGGAGGACCATCGTACTTTGGCACCAGTTTCCACATCAGTTTAATCTGTATTCAAAAAGGGGGTCTACAGGAAAAATGGGGACAAACTTCTTAGCAGGGCTTGTTGCGGTAGGACAAGGGGTAATGGCTTTAAACTTAAAGAGGGTAGATTTAGACTAGATAGAAGGAAGAATTTTTTTACACTGAGGGTGGTGAAACACTGGCCCAGGTTGCCCAGAAAGGTGGTAGATGTCCCATTCCTGGAAACATTCAAGGTCAGGTTGGAGGGGTCCTTGAGCAACATGGTCTAGTTGAAGATGCTCATTGCAGGTTGGACTAGATGACCTTTGAACGTCCTTTCCAACCCAAACTAGTCTATGATTCTATAACGATAGGCTACCATTTTTCAGGTATTAAAAATTAGGCTCCAGATTAAAGCATATTCTTTCTCTGTGCCTCTGTCTGCATAACATGATGTGGACACTAAGGGCTTGACTGAGTTTTCTATGCTCAGATACAAGGTGCCATTTGAAATTCCCTGGGGTACCCAGGGCACCCCACATTTGGGCAGCTGTGGCTTGGACTTACCCCTTCCTGGAGGAGACTAGTGGGATACCTCAGAGCAGCTCCAGAGGTACTACACACAATTTATGGGCAGCTGAGTCAAGGCTGCACCAACTTCATCCGTGTCCTCTCTGCTACAGTTTTAATTGGTTGTTTTTACTCTGAGTCACTCATCTCCCTAACTGTTTGTTTTATGAAAAGCAATTTAAAATAGAAATACAGAATGGTAGTAACTGAGGGATCCCACTTCTACTGCTAATATCTTAGTTTAGTTACGTTACTCCATGGAAAGGTCTATGATGGCTTGTTTTTCTAGAAAATTGCTATGAATAATGAAGGAAAAATGTATTCAAAGGGATGCAATTTCTAAATGATAATTGATGTCATTTTCATTGCGCTCTGTAACTCTTTGAAAAAAGTTCCATTGTTTGGCGTTATCAGGAATTTCAGTAGCAACTCCCTAGAGAAAGGTGCAGTTGGCTCACTAAATCTCTTTTTATTTAAAACTTCACTATAGATGGGCCCATACATGAGATAAGAATGAGGGGAAGGTTAAGAGGAAACAATAAAATATGCCAAAATGTTATGAAATTATGGTGCTGAGTTGATATTATTTTTTTCATTTCCCTTTTTTTTTCCTCCTGCATTGTCTTATGAAGAACACGGCTCATATTTTCATATTTTCATCAAGTGGACAATACAGCTTCAAAGCTCTGGGAGGAAGGGGAGGTCTCTCTTCCAAACTTTTCAAAACCTCTGGTCTGTCACTAAATGCAAGCATGTTTATAGCAGGCAGAGTAATTGGTAGAAATTTTATGTACTGCAGAGACTTACACTTCAGTTTCTTGTAGGTGCAAGCAACTCCTTCTTTGGGATCCTCTCTTATGAGGAAAGGCTGAGAGACCTGGGTCTATTTAGCCTGGAGAAGACTGAGAGGGGACCTCATCAATGCTCATCAATATCTAAAGGGCGGGTGTCAAGAGTCTGAGGTCAGACTCTTTGCTGTGATGCCCAGCAACAGGACAAGGGGCAACGGGCACAAACTGGAACACAGGAAATTCCATCTCAACATGACGAAAGACTTCTTTCCTTTGAGGGTGACAGAGCCCTGGAACAGGCTGCCCAGAGAGGGTGCGGAGTCTCCTTCTCTGGGGATATTCAAAACCCACTTGGATGCCTTCTTGTCCAACCTGCTCTGGCAGGGGGGTTGGACTAGATGATCTCCAGAGGTCCCTTCCAACCCCAACCATTCTGTGATTCTGTGAATTTAACACAGACTTCACGTCTCACTACTGGCATGGATTGAGTAGTGCTTAGGGGTGTCACCAAATCAGACAGCAGGAATTAATATTTGTTTGTCACAAGATCCTCTGGTGGAGAGGGGAATTTCATTCCTCAGCTTTGCATTAAGAGGATGTTCACTGTACAGGTTATGCTATTTCTGATTAAAGCAAGTCTTCCTTCCCCAGAGGTTAATAATCTTGGAGCTTTGTTTGAAAAACTTTACTTTTTCAGTATTGGTAACACTGATTCCTTCTTAAGCCCAAGAAGACAAATGTAAATGACAAGGTTAAAGATCATTGGAAAATGCAAATTGGAAAAACATGCTTTTCTTCTCCCAAAATTGCCATTTTTGATCTGATTTCTCAGGGTATCTTTTCCCCAGCTGTTTCTCGAAACAGCCCTCATCTGCATCAAAGCTGGCTTCCTTGGGTATTGCTTCTAAGAAAAGCCAAAAAATATTTCTTTTGCAATTTCTTTGAGTTAAAACCAGTTAGAGAGAGAAAATGCCGAATGAATGGGAGGGAGAAAACTGGCATTCAACCAGCGTACAGGCCGCAGCCTAACAACGGTCAAATAGGAGGGGTGAGCAGGAAAAACAGGAAGGGAAACAAATTCACTTTCATTAGGAGAGCTGCAGGATTTCACCTGAAATACTATCTCCTTCCCCCGTGTTTGTGTAACTAACAGGCTCCATGTGAGCAAACAGCCCGGGCTGATACCTCTCTGGTCGGGTGTTGGCGGCGCGGCCTTTTCTCCCCGAGCACACATCTTAGATGCTAATTGATTCCACCTTCCCAGCAGGGCAGGGTTTCGGGAGGTGGTGTGTCCCCCCGGCGCGTGTCTGCGGCGGCACGCTGCGGGGAACCACCAAGAGCAGGGGAAGGAATTTTTAGAGTGTATCTAATGGCCTCTGCCTGTCATTAAACCCATAAGTGTGAAAAAAAAAAATGGCTCTCCAGACTACTCGTGACACTTCGTGGTTCTCGCACGGTGCCTCTGTAACGTAATCGTCCCCGCGTCATCCCCCTGCAGACCTCTGAGCTGCAGGGTAGATCCTCTGCTCGATGGACCTCTGTGGCTTTATTTTAGCTGAAGGGGCAGATCCTCCGCTTGATGGACCTCCGTGGCTTTATTTTAGCTGAAGGGTTTTGGGGTGCTAGAGGGTAATGCTCTGTCTGACCGTATTTGTGTGCTTGTGTTCCATAAAATATTTTCGGGAAAATATTAAACGGAACAGTGAATTGACAGGACCAGAGGAAACGGTCTGAAGTTGCAGCAGGGGAGGTTTAGGTTAGATATTAGGAAGAATTACTTTACTGAGAGAGTGGTCAGGCACTGAAACAGCCTGCCCAGGGAGGTGGTGGAGTCACCATCCCTGGAGGTATTTAAGAAACATGTAGACATGGCACTTCAGGGCATGTTCTAGTGCCCAAAACCGTTGGTTTGTGTCTGTCTGTGGGTGTGGTGTTTTGGGTTTTTTTTCTGGTTTTTTATTTTTTGTTGTTGTGGTTGGACTCGATGATCTCAAAGGTCCCTTCCAACCATGAATATTCTGTGATTCTGTAATTTGACATAGGACTAAAGGAATGACCAAATCTACTGTTTACGATAAAGATGCACCTCAAATGCCTTGATTTCACGGGGCGTTGAGTGCATTTTTTACCAGGATTAAGAAAGCAATCCCTCATGTCCTTCTTCTGATTGAACTTAAATGCCAGGACACCAGTTCTCCTATGCTGGAATCTGCTTTATGACTTGATTGCAGCAATGCTAAGACAAACTATCTCCATTTCCGTCTGGCAGTGAATGCTGTGCTGAGTACAGAGCATGGAGCTGGGTCTTCCACAGCTAGGACAGCCCCTTGCAGTCAGTGGTGAGTGCTGGAGGTCCAAGCAACCTAAGTTGCACAGGTCCAAAGGAAAAGCTAATTTGCAGGACATGGCAGCCTGGGGATGTGACCTGAGGAGAGGGGCAGTGCCTGGGGTGTCAGCAGGGTGAGGAGTGAGCTAGCAATGAGCAAAGAGCGAGCAAGGAGCAACCCCAACACCACCCCACCATGCTCTCAGGGCTGGGCACTCCTGGGCTTCTGCCTTCCTCACCCACTGCACAGGCAGGTGTCTCCTGAAAGCAACTTTCGGATTTTTCCTTCTCTTGTCACGCCCTTCTGCAATAATATCTGAGAGTTTAGCAGAAGAAGAAAATTAATTGTACTGTGTTTGCCCTGAAATAAACCCCAATAATTTTTTGGGGATTACTTGAATCACAGAATCACAGAATGGTCAGGATTGGAAAGGACCTTCGGAGGTCATCCAGTCCTATCCCCCACACCAAAGCAGGGTCACCCAGAGCAGGAGCACATCCAGGCAGGTTTTGAGTATCTCCAAAGAAGGAGACTGCACTCTGGGCAGCCTGTTCTAGGGCTCTGTCAACCTCAAAGTAAAGAAGTTTTACCTCATGTTGACTTCCCTTCACCTGCTGGCCACACTCTTTTTAAAGCAACCCAGGAGACCAATGGCCTTCTTGGCCACAAGGGCATATTGTTGATTAATGGTCAACTTGTTGTCCACTAGGACTCCCAGGTCCCTCTCCCTTGAATGCCATGCTGTGCCACTTCACGCTCTCTTTTTGCCGTACCTGTTCTCCTTGGGCTATCAGTCAGTCATACCATAACCTAATATAATTTTTGGTCCTTTTAAAGTGCCGGTTGGGTTCTAAATTACAAGCTGCTCCTTTACTGTTGGCTTGCCAGTGCTTTTCTCTTAAGTGCCAGCTTCCAGATTCCTTGCAAAATTCAGCTAATACTGCTTCCCTGCTTATTAACCCGGGAAACGTGGCCAAGTCTCAGCTGTAACCGATACTGCTATTGGCAAGGCACTGCTCAAGGTGGTGAACTCGGGAGAGGGATTCTCTTTCTGTTATTTGTTTGCACAGTACCCAGCCGAAGGAGGATTTAATCCCTGCTTGGACCTTATATACATATCACATTAGAAGCAGTAGCTCAATTGCTTACTCAGCCTGAACTTGTTGTTCTCTGTGCAAATTGTCAGATATTGCTCAGTGCCTTATTAACGACCCCCATTAAGTCTGTATTTAATTAACATGTGTGCTCTCTGACATAATTGCAGTAATGCTAAGATCAACTGCTTCTCCATCCAGCCGTGCATACCGCGCCGAGCACATAGCATGGTGCTGGGCATTTGCTTCTGATAACTGGAGGCAACCTGTGATAGCCTGTGGTTGCCAGTGTCCCATCCACTGGTACATCTGTGTGCCAGTCAGCTGTAGCCTGTGGTTGCCAGTGTCCCATCCACTGCGTACGTCTGTGTGCCAGTCAGGTATTTTACTTCTGAAATCTTGAACTTTAGAAAGAAATAAAAATGGACTTTGTGTGAATGATGCTACTGGTCCGTCAGCAGTCTTCAACCTGTGTCTGATACCTAAGGATTTTTCTTTTCTCAGCCATAGGATAATTTTTCCTGGCACATTATTCCTTCCTAAAGCATTATTTTTACATTTGTGAATTGCTTGCGGAAGAGCTTATTGTCTTTGCAGCTCATAATGACAGTTTATTTTGCCCCTAGAAATGGAGATAAAGTTCTGTGATCCTGTTCACCTGTACCACGCTTCCTGCAAAGAGCTAATTCTTTGCCAGAAACCTCCAAAATGGTGTGAGCAGCCCAAAGGTCAAATCTGTGGCCTGGTGTATGAAAACCAGGGAGCTAGGATCGTGCAAGTAAAAATAGTGACAGAGCACTGGTTAAACTACAAGATTGTGTGAAATACAACATTTAACCTCTCAATGAGACCACCTTGAAGTGGATGTGACCTCAGCTTTTACATCATCTCCACTATGAGATCGCTTGAGCTTCTCGATTAAACTATTTATGACCCATCTAAAGATCCATGTATGATTATGTTTTTGCCTCTAAGTTTCACATGTTTGTATCTTTGATGCCATTTTACCATCTTACTCTATGCTTGGCTGATTTTGAAGGACTCGTGGAAGTCTGACTTATTCTGCTGTGTCTGTTTGTTGCACGAGCGAGTATAGCTTTTATTATTCATCACAGCACTGAGAAAAAATGTCTGATAAATACAAGGAAAATCCATCTGGAAAATTATTGCCACAAAGACTAGAATAAAAATCAGAAGTTAAAATTGAACTAACTTCAGTTAAGCAAAAATGGAACTGTTTTGTTTTTCTGGAATATCATATCCTAAAGCTCTTTTTTGTTAAAGAGGAGAGGAAGATTTGTTAAAGTGCTTTTGGTCTTTAAAATATTACCACTGGAGACTGTAAATTTCATTCTCTACAAGTATTTGACTGCATCAAAAGAAAGCGCGTTCAAAAAGAACAGAAACCTGAGTATGTGCTGAATTAACTTTTTTTTTTTTTAATTATAAAAGTTATAGCTCTGTGCTGCTGACAATGCTAAATTTCCCATTTGAGGCCTTTGGAATTGATACATTCTTGAAGAGGTAAAAAACCTCTTATTTTTCATATGGCAGCAATTGGTTTATTTCTGTTTAAATCAGTCCTTCTTTGTTATACTTAGTTCAAGCAGTTTTTCAGTTTTTCACACTATATGGCTAACCAGGCACTTAGCAAGTTGACTCAAAAGGCCATGTAATCTCTCTCCTAGAAGATATTAAAAACTAGACTAGCCAAGGCCCTGAGCAACCTGAATAACTTTTATGTTAGGTCTAACTTAGGAGCTGACTATGCTTTGAGATATGTCCAGAAGTCCCTTCTAAACTTAAATTATTCAAAATTTCTGTGCTTATGTGGCCTAGTTTTAAAAATCACAACAAAATATTGAAAGTAGTTCAACAACTGTGCTGTCAAAAAAGGCATATTTGCATTTGGAGGAAGGAAGAGTTTTGTGATCATTGGAGGCAATTATTCTTGTCTTGCCTTCCTTCTGCCTTTGGAATGACTTTCAAGGTGGGATATGTTTTGTATTTGTCCGCAGCATGACGGACATTCAATGGTTCTGGAAATACACTCAGCTGCACACAAAAGGAAAATATTCTAAATATAGACTATTCCATAGTTAAGCTCTTCCTGCTGGACTTAAACTAATCTTGTTTTAAAAAGAGAAGGATCCTGTACACTTCCCATCATCAGCTCCAAGCATAAATGGTTTACATAAAATGCAGAAGAGCAGAAATCCCAATGGAGATTGGAGCATTTTCTTGAGAAAACACTGCCAGTTTCTAATCCAAATTGTCTATGACACAGGGATGAAACTGTATTGTTAAGCAGCCAACGGCACTAAACAGCAACCTTGAAGGTTGCCAATGTAAGCACCTGGGTAGAAAAAAAAAAAAGGCATTTCTGAACGTGGATTTGACATCAAACTATATGTTGGGGTGTATGTTTTCCACCATATGCAGCAAGCTGCAGAATGCTGGCAGGCAAACACCTCCTCCATGGAGCCTCATCAGGCAGCAACCACCATGTAGAGCAAGAAGAAGATGCGTTGCAGATACCAGGGGATACAAGACTTCTCCTCACCTTTTATTTTTGTTTTATATTCATCATGTAGAACTCTCTAAAGCTCAGTGTTTCTAGTCCTTGTGCTGAGCTGAGGAGTCTGGCTCAGCCCCAGCTGCTATGGTGGGCTCTATGGTCCTCATGGGAAACCCAACATCATCATGCTCTGACACCTAGTGGCCATGAAACAAAAAATATGTTGGTTTTTTTTTTAATTCTACAACACGTCTTCAACCAGCCAGTTACATCAGTAAATTATTCCCCTAAGAAAAGTGGCATAAAGCCTTCATTTAATGAGCTGCAGAGTGGAGCTGGCCAGACTTCAGGCACATGAACGTTTCCCCTGAGCGTGACATGTCATTAGGCATTTTTAAAGATAAATTCCCTATTCAATGGGAAATACTATCCCTGTGGAAAATGGGTAGGGAACATGAGGAAGCTACATGAAAATAAAAGACAAAAAATCCCTGAGTAAAGTTTGTTTCATGTTGTTCTGTGGCACTTGAGTTTTGGGACCAGCCACTGGCTGGGGTTGAAGACAGAACAAAGCCATGTGAGAAAAGCCTGTTTCCATTGCATTTCCAACATAAAAGTCTATCTCTCTGCTGGGTAAACACAAAGTTTGAGTCATAGCTCTCTGCAGAATTACTTGGTAAAAAAGGAGTCACTCAACACGGGGGCAAATGGAGAGCTTGAATTCCCAGCCCTGGAAACCAGTGCTCACCATCCACTACAGATTATCACCGTCAGCACTGACCTTTTTCGTGTGCCAACAAGACACTGAATTATACGCTATGGACTCTTCATTTTGCCAGATCCTTGATGAAAGAGTCCAACTGAGGAAAGCCTCCTGCTAATCCCATCTTCTCCCACTCGGTGCCATGCTATGGCTTAAATGTTTAAATCTGAGGCACAGTGAACACACACAGAGGCTTCATGCTGTGAACATGTGAACTGAAATGACCCTTTCTAGCTCTGCTACCACCCCATCTCGTTTTAGGAAGAGCTAGGTAAGAAAAGTCTCATTCTCAGCTGTCTTTTTGCATTCCCAGATGCTTTGCAAGTGAAGGCACTTTTTCAAGTATAACCTGACATAAGTCAGTCTCTTCTACTCACGATAAGCTGATAAAATGTCACATTTATTATACATATGTGTGCTTTCTGTGAAGAAGGCAAATAAAACAAGGATGCATCTCAAAGAACCATGAAGTCCTTTACCTGCCCTGGGCAGGATGAGGACGTCATGAGGAACTTTATTATTGGGCAGGAACCTGTTAAATGGGGTGTTGCTAAGGATGGTTTTATGGGATCGCATACGTTTTCCTGATGGCTTTAGTCCAGCTTTCTTCCAGATGCTTTCTCCTACTCCACTCCCCCAGCAAGTGCTGGGCTGGGGGGTGGTATAGGTTCTTCTCAACTTCTGCTCAGTTTCCCCATTGTTGCTGTCAGTCAAATCACCAACCGCTTCTTCAATCCAGTGGGATAAAAAGCCCCCAAACAACAGAAGCAGCTTAACTTAAATTCATGTTATATTGAGTTTATGAATTAAATTATTATGCTTTAAAATTGATGTGTCTGGTTTTTTCCTTCTTTTCTCTTGTGTTTTTTATGTGAGAGGATAAAATTTAAGTAATTTAAGATCAGGGCCAAATGGCAATGAATGTGAAGGAAATGTCCAGTCCAGCTACCTGCCACAGCTGTAGTATCTGCAACAGCTCTTCCTTGTGAAAACAGCTGAAACAGTTTATCCAGGACAACTTCTCTTCCTCACAACAGCTGATCGTGTAGTCTGTAATTCCCTTCTGGATGTGTGAAAGGTTTGCGTGCCTGACTAGTTCAAGGTCAGTGGATGTTAAAGCTCATTGAGAAGGTGAGGGAGAAGTTTTGTGCAGTTTTATCTTTCCCACCATCTCACTGCTCAGTTTTCATTTATCTGCTTTCTGCGAGGCAGCACCTCTCAGCACCTCCCAGGGTGCTGTGAGCTTGGGGAGATGACCCAAGGTCTGCACGCAAGCTGTCTCCTCTGTAACCCTCCTGGATTCAGCTGGATAAGGGGAGTAATGTTATCTCACCTTCAGCTGGGAGACCAATGCAAATCATTTTTCTGACTGTCTCAGCCAAGATGATATAGAAATATCTGAAGTGAATCAGAGTTGCACAATGCAGAGAGTTAATACATACAGTATCATCACTGTAGTTTTCCAAAGTTGTCCCATTTACCTGGAATAAACATTTGCATCTGAACAAAGACATTGTACAATGAAGCTAATAATAAATAAATAAAAGGCATCAGGGTTCTGGGCTCTTTAACTTCTATTACAAAGGCTCATTTGAAGTGCATCTCCAAATCAAGATCAATGAACCTAAGAAAATCACATCCAGCGTCTAAAAGCTGATTATTTGTCTGGTCTCAGTGAAGAAAAACTCCTCCTGCTAAGCATTGGCAGAAGTTGCATCCACAAAACCAGAGCTGGTTTGAGTGTGCTTTGCATCAGCTCATGCAGAGAGAGATCTGCTGCAAGCTGCTCCCAGTTAGTGTTCAAGTCACTTCTTTCCATTGCTGAGACATCTTCAGAAAGCTTTTTTGGGTAATTGTGCCACTTTCTTGCTGGTCATTAATTGTGACAATCCTTCTGTTATAGTGCTTACGGACTCCATGCAGTCTGTACTCTGACACTGAATATTATTTTCAAGTCTTTCAAAGAGTTGTAGTGGCTAAACCCAAAAGATCCTGATGACTTCAAAGCTCTGTCCTGCTTTACACAATGCAGCCATGCGTCTAGCTCTAGCAACAGGGTTAGAAAAACCCCAAAATTATAATTCTAGCATCTTGTGTCTTTACTGAGCACTCCCTCACCCACTTCAACCTGACATTTATGCAGACAGAGGTAGCATCTTGCTCAACAGCTAGACATTTATTTCATCACCCAAAACCACAGGTGATGCCTTCATTTTAAAGGAATTAAAGCTGTATGTCACCTTCCCAAGTCTCCATTAGCATGTGTAATAGAGCATTAGCAATTTGGAAGAGTAAGAAATTTATGGTCATATCACTGTTATGCCGTACAAATTAGACATGTGATGAGCAGTTGGATCTTCCTGTTGCCACAATTATATATATCTGGTTGTATCTTTACAGTGAGCCATTTTTTTTTAACAGGCATTTCTAATTGAATAATAAGATTATTAAGGAAAATCCTTTACAAATTCAAGATGGCATAATTACTTCCCAAGAATGTAAAACCTTAACAGCTGATTGTTTTTTAGCACAGCAGAGGCTCTTGGCAACTGTGTTGACTCCAGGTCTTTTCAAGCCCGAAGCCCATGGCTCTACACAACTCCAGCACTGTCCTACAAATTTGTCTGGCATTTCTACCAACCTCCTCCAAGAGTGCTTTTCTTCAAAGCCAGCTGGTTCCATCCCTCCTGATTTAGCATCCCTCTCTGCGTAAAGTCAGCAGGGGCTGAATCCTGGGACCTGCATAAGCTATTTTATATCTGCATGCATGTTTATGTGTGTGCATGTGCATATACTATGCGTGGACTATCAGTTAAATATGTATTGACAGGCAGTGCAGGCAATAAAAACTAAGGCCAGAGCTTAACTCTTGCCCCTGAATTTCCCTTTCCCCTCCTGTGTTCTGGTCCCTGCTGGCAGTTTACTGCAGGAAGCTATACACTAATCAGCCTGTAAAACCCTGCTCTGGGGGAGACGGTGATCCCAGCCTCAGGCTGGGGCAGATAATAGACTTGCTTCACTTGACAAAAAGATAAAAGAGTGCATTTTGTTCCTCGTTATTTCACTGGGTTGTGGAGGTAGGTCCTTTCTCTCTTGTTTAAATGACATAAACAATGCCAAGTGTCATGACAGGAGTGGGAGCCTGTCAATGCGGCCCTATAATTAGAAAATTTCCATGCATGAGGCAAAAGGGGTGTCTTCAGGCCACTTCCTGACCCACTCATCCATAGATCAAAAACCCGAGTAAGATACAGATAAGAAAATGTCCAGGAAATGAAACGTGTTCCATATTGCTAATTCAGACAGCCTTAGTTTTTGCTGCTGCAGAGGCTGCTCGGTGCAGCACTTCTGCCCGGTGAATTTGAAAGGGTAGAAAGGCAAAAGGCTGCTGTCCTGCTGGGGCCAAGCATTTTGTCTTCCTTCCTTTGCTCTTAACCAGAGCATCACTCTGTGGATGCAGCATAACGCTGTGGGAGACAACAGATTTGCACTTGTGAAGTCCAGAATGTGTATTTGCTCTCCTCTCCGCTCCTCTCCTTCAAAAATTATTCTTCCCAAATTAATAGCAGCAGAAAAATCTGCCAACCAACACCAATGAAGTATTACCCCTGTTAAACTTTTCTGCTCAGCTACTTGCTTGCTGCCACAACCCCACCAGATAAGCACCTTGCTTTTTTTCTGAATGCCTGTGCTGTGCCCTCCAACCTGTCTCCGTCTGTCTGTGTGCTGCAAAGACAGAACGTGCAAATTCAAATAGCAGCAATATCATGCGTGTGGCCATTTTTTTTTGTATTAAAAGCAAATTAATGAATGCCAGCCTGTTTTAAAGTCCGTGCTGGGGGGAGGTGGAGCGGTTCCCTGCCGCTGTCTGTAGGTAGCCAGGGAGGATAGGGCAGGGGGCTTTTACTCCCATGGGCATCTGATGTGATCTGACGGGTGAGCCTGACATCTTAATTCTCACAAAAAGCACCACGGGCCCTTCAGCAAGAAGGAGAGGCCAAGACCCCGGTGCCGCGGCTCGGCCGAGCATGTGTGCAAACTTCTCACAAGCCCGAGAGTTAAGATCGTCTGTCAACAGCTCCGTCCCATAACGTGCTGAGAAGCCTGGCCCAGCTCCAGGGCTAATTTTAAGCATATGAGGAGCTTCTCTCAAGTCGGTGGAGAGCAGCAGAGTAAGCTGCTGGCTCTGGGAGAAGGATGCTGGGGCACCGGCATGGCTGGACCCCGAGGAGGCAGGGACAGGGACACCTCAAAGCATGAGCTCAAGGGTCGGAGCTGAGCTGTCCCCTTCCCTACACGCACACAGGGTTGCTGGGCTGCTTATATTGCATAGGATTTCCTGTACTGCACGGTCAAACCCCATATCCCGTGAGACAAGCACATGGGATAGGTCTTTTCCTGTATTTTTGCAGTGACCAGCCGCTCTTCCGGATGCTTGGGAGTCCAGGCTGGAGGGACACACAGACAAAGGGCACAGTATATACTGCACTTACTGGGCCTCTGCCCTTAAACTGGGTGTGCACGGGGCTGTGCGGGTGCAAGTGTGTCTGTCTGAGAGGAAAATACAGTCAGAACCGTGACCAGGGTCTCTAAAAGCCTTAATGTGATGAACCTGGGCAATAGTAACGTCTTCACTTCTGCTGGGAACTCCTCACCTTTACCAACGAAAAGACCCAAAGCGATGCCAAAATATGGCCTCCTTTTGCCTGGCGTGAACGCATATGAGCCAGTAATTTTATGCAGATGTCATGTAGATCACATTTTTAGCAGCCAAAGAGTTTTACAGCTTTCAGCTGCTACTGTCGCACTTATCTATTGAAACGTTCCTGGAGATGTGCAATTATTAGAAGAGTAATTTAGTACCAGTTTGCAGAATTTTCTAATGAAGATTTGTATCTTCAAAGTCGATACAGTATGCCCATCTTTTATCCAAATCACTCATTATCTCAGCGAAGGGCATGTCTATTAGAGAGCAGCACTTACGTGCAAAACGCTTGTTATCTGAGCACGTTTAACTAGTTAAGTTCCGTGTCTCCAACATCAGCCAGATAAAGAAGGCTACTGTGTATTTAGGAATCAGCCTGCAGAAAAATTCTTACCAAAATACAGTATCATATGGGACTCTGCTTTATTAAAAATTACTCGTTCTTACCCAGCCTTTTCAGATTCCTATCTAATTTAGTGATTTTTTGGGGGGGGTTTTGTGATACCTTGCCACCTTCCTATCAGTCTTTTGTTCCTCTTCTTCCTAAGGCTTTTCCAGAAGATGTGGCTTCTTTCCTTTCCTCACTGACCTGCAATATGAGTGTTATAAATCACTCCAATGTACCAGAAGGATATTGGCAAATGACTGAATAACTTCTGCCCCGTATTATATTGAACAAGGCACCTATTGTGCTTATCAACTTGTTTAATTGAAATGACCCATTTTTGCTCATGTTCCTTTCCCGTGAACTAACCTGGTAATAGACATGTTGGGTACATTGAAAATAGTCCTTGAGAAACACCTTGCTCTCCTCTTCCAAACACTGATGCAGGGCTGAGTGTCTTGCAAAACCGAAGGGCCCCTCCGAGGAGTCGCAGGGGTTACGCCGGTTCCTTTTGGTTTGGTGGCTTTCTTCTTCTGAGGTGCACCTCAACCCCTTCCAAAGAGGTTCGCTTAAATTCCTCTTGCTACTTCAGAGGCTATGAATTAAAAAATTAGATCATTCCATACACATTACAGTCAGAAAACACTGACAGTTAAGATTCAGAGAGGAATGCTTTCTTCAGAGGTGTTTTCTTTCAATTACAACAAGGAGAAATTCAGGAACTTCTGTTATCGACGAGGAAGCCCAGGAACAATAGCTCTTTCCTGTAAGTATCAGTAAAATGATGACTAAACAGGCGCTGGATAGGCAGACAGTGAGCAAGGCTACCTCCAGTGGGCATGCACTGCAGTGAGGGATGGCTGCTGAGGAGGATGGTGAAATTGGACCCTATTCATTAAAATTTCCTGCCATCTTCCAAGAAGGGGAAAGCGACCACAAGGCCAACAAGACACAGTAACTGCTGGTAAAGCGCAGCGAGGTTATTTGGTAATACATTATACCCCAACACGGTCTAAGCCTCTCGTGCAGCTGCATCACAGCTGCGTTTCAAATTATGGTCAGGAAAAACAACTGACGCTTTCTGCACCGGTCCCGTTCTGCACCGGCTGGAGACACTGGTTTTCTGGTTCACCCAGAACCTTTCAGTACAAGGGTGGTGAGGCACTGGCCCAGGTTGCCCAGGGAAGCTGTGGATGCCTGGAAGTGTTCAAGACCAGGCTGGATGGGGCCTCGGGCAACCTGGTCTAGTAGAAGATGTCCCTGCCCATGGCAGGGGGTCTGGAACTTGATGATCTTTAAGGTCCCTTCCAACCTAAACCTTTCTATGATTCCTTGGCTCATCAGTTCACCTCCTCATCAGCCATCCCCTCATCCCAGGCTTCAGGGACTCAGTGTCACTTGTCCACCCAGAGGGGACCCGCACCATGAGTGTGAAAGCATCAGTTGCTTTCACTTAGTAAAATGAATCCAAGATTACAAGGACCATGCCTGGAGAATATCATCTTGCTAAGTGGCTTAATGGGCCCATGCCGACTCTTTCTCTCCAGGCAGGAGCAGATATGGGCTGTTACCTTGGGATGGAGACAGCACCATCCTGTTTCTTGTGAGGAAAGTGAGCCTCACGGCCATGGGAGCTGCTCAGTGGGAATCCAGCTGGTGCAAGAAGGAAAGCAGGACCTCTGGGCTGTGGTGCCAGTGGTTTTTTTCAGAAGTGCCAGGAGATGAATTTGGGCAAGCCTGTGTTCATGCACAACTTGGGAATATTTTAAGAGAATATGCATAGAAGAAAATTAATTGTACTGTGTTTGCCCTGAAATAAACCCCAATAATTTTTTGGGGATTACTTGAATCACAGAATCACAGAATGGTCAGGATTGGAAAGGACCTTCGGAGGTCATCCAGTCCTATCCCCCACACCAAAGCAGGGTCACCCAGAGCAGGAGCACATCCAGGCAGGTTTTGAGTATCTCCAAAGAAGGAGACTGCACTCTGGGCAGCCTGTTCTAGGGCTCTGTCAACCTCAAAGTAAAGAAGTTTTACCTCATGTTGACTTCCCTTCACCTGCTGGCCACACTCTTTTTAAAGCAACCCAGGAGACCAATGGCCTTCTTGGCCACAAGGGCATATTGTTGGTTAATGGTCAACTTGTTGTCCACTAGGACTCCCAGGTCCCTCTCCCTTGAATGCCATGCTGTGCCACTTCACGCTCTCTTTTTGCCGTACCTGTTCTTTTTGGGCTATCAGTCAGCCATACCATAACCTCATATAATTTTTGGTCCTTTTAAAGTGCCGGTTAGGTTCTAAATTACAAGCTGTTCCTTTACTGTTGGCTTGCCAGTGCTTTTCTCTTAAGTGCCAGCTTCCAGATTCCTTGCAAAATTCAGCTAATACTGCTTCCCTGCTTATTAACCCGGGAAACGTGGCCAAGTCTCAGCTGTAACCGATACTGCTATTGGCAAGGCACTGCTCAAGGTGGTGAACTCGGGAGAGGGATTCTCTTTCTGTTATTTGTTTGCACAGTACCCAGCCGAAGGAGGATTTAATCCCTGCTTGGACCTTATATACATATCACATTAGAAGCAGTAGCTCAATTGCTTACTCAGCCTGAACTTGTTGTTCTCTGTGCAAATTGTCAGATATTGCTCAGTGCCTTATTAACGACCCCCATTAAGTCTGTATTTAATTAACATGTGTGCTCTCTGACATAATTGCAGTAATGCTAAGATCAACTGCTTCTCCATCCAGCCGTGCATACCACGCCGAGCACAGAGCATGGTGCTGGGCATTTGCTTCTGGTAACTGGAGGCAACCTGTGATAGCCTGTGGTTGCCAGTGTCCCATCCACTGCGTACGTCTGTGTGCCAGTCAGGTATTTTACTTCTGAAATCTTGAACTTTAGAAAGAAATAAAAATGGACTTTGTGTGAATGATGCTACTGGTCCGTCAGCAGTCTTCAACCTGTGTCTGATACCTAAGGATTTTTCTTTTCTCAGCCATAGGATAATTTTTCCTGGCACATTATTCCTTCCTAAAGCATTATTTTTACATTTGTGAATTGCTTGCGGAAGAGCTTATTGTCTTTGCAGCTCATAATGACAGTTTATTTTGCCCCTAGAAATGGAGATAAAGTTCTGTGATCCTGTTCACCTGTACCACGCTTCCTGCAAAGAGCTAATTCTTTGCCAGAAACCTCCAAAATGGTGTGAGCAGCCCAAAGGTCAAATCTGTGGCCTGGTGTATGAAAACCAGGGAGCTAGGATCGTGCAAGTAAAAATAGTGACAGAGCACTGGTTAAACTACAAGATTGTGTGAAATACAACATTTAACCTCTCAATGAGACCACCTTGAAGTGGATGTGACCTCAGCTTTTACATCATCTCCACTATGAGATCGCTTGAGCTTCTCGATTAAACTATTTATGACCCATCTAAAGATCCATGTATGATTATGTTTTTGCCTCTAAGTTTCACATGTTTGTATCTTTGATGCCATTTTACCATCTTACTCTATGCTTGGCTGATTTTGAAGGACTCGTGGAAGTCTGACTTATTCTGCTGTGTCTGTTTGTTGCACGAGCGAGTATAGCTTTTATTATTCATCACAGCACTGAGAAAAAATGTCTGATAAATACAAGGAAAATCCATCTGGAAAATTATTGCCACAAAGACTAGAATAAAAATCAGAAGTTAAAATTGAACTAACTTCAGTTAAGCAAAAATGGAACTGTTTTGTTTTTCTGGAATATCATATCCTAAAGCTCTTTTTTGTTAAAGAGGAGAGGAAGATTTGTTAAAGTGCTTTTGGTCTTTAAAATATTACCACTGGAGACTGTAAATTTCATTCTCTACAAGTATTTGACTGCATCAAAAGAAAGCGCGTTCAAAAAGAACAGAAACCTGAGTATGTGCTGAATTAACTTTTTTTTTTTTTAATTATAAAAGTTATAGCTCTGTGCTGCTGACAATGCTAAATTTCCCATTTGAGGCCTTTGGAATTGATACATTCTTGAAGAGGTAAAAAACCTCTTATTTTTCATATGGCAGCAATTGGTTTATTTCTGTTTAAATCAGTCCTTCTTTGTTATACTTAGTTCAAGCAGTTTTTCAGTTTTTCACACTATATGGCTAACCAGGCACTTAGCAAGTTGACTCAAAAGGCCATGTAATCTCTCTCCTAGAAGATATTAAAAACTAGACTAGCCAAGGCCCTGAGCAACCTGAATAACTTTTATGTTAGGTCTAACTTAGGAGCTGACTATGCTTTGAGATATGTCCAGAAGTCCCTTCTAAACTTAAATTATTCAAAATTTCTGTGCTTATGTGGCCTAGTTTTAAAAATCACAACAAAATATTGAAAGTAGTTCAACAACTGTGCTGTCAAAAAAGGCATATTTGCATTTGGAGGAAGGAAGAGTTTTGTGATCATTGGAGGCAATTATTCTTGTCTTGCCTTCCTTCTGCCTTTGGAATGACTTTCAAGGTGGGATATGTTTTGTATTTGTCCGCAGCATGACGGACATTCAATGGTTCTGGAAATACACTCAGCTGCACACAAAAGGAAAATATTCTAAATATAGACTATTCCATAGTTAAGCTCTTCCTGCTGGACTTAAACTAATCTTGTTTTAAAAAGAGAAGGATCCTGTACACTTCCCATCATCAGCTCCAAGCATAAATGGTTTACATAAAATGCAGAAGAGCAGAAATCCCAATGGAGATTGGAGCATTTTCTTGAGAAAACACTGCCAGTTTCTAATCCAAATTGTCTATGACACAGGGATGAAACTGTATTGTTAAGCAGCCAACGGCACTAAACAGCAACCTTGAAGGTTGCCAATGTAAGCACCTGGGTAGAAAAAAAAAAAAGGCATTTCTGAACGTGGATTTGACATCAAACTATATGTTGGGGTGTATGTTTTCCACCATATGCAGCAAGCTGCAGAATGCTGGCAGGCAAACACCTCCTCCATGGAGCCTCATCAGGCAGCAACCACCATGTAGAGCAAGAAGAAGATGCGTTGCAGATACCAGGGGATACAAGACTTCTCCTCACCTTTTATTTTTGTTTTATATTCATCATGTAGAACTCTCTAAAGCTCAGTGTTTCTAGTCCTTGTGCTGAGCTGAGGAGTCTGGCTCAGCCCCAGCTGCTATGGTGGGCTCTATGGTCCTCATGGGAAACCCAACATCATCATGCTCTGACACCTAGTGGCCATGAAACAAAAAATATGTTGGTTTTTTTTTTAATTCTACAACACGTCTTCAACCAGCCAGTTACATCAGTAAATTATTCCCCTAAGAAAAGTGGCATAAAGCCTTCATTTAATGAGCTGCAGAGTGGAGCTGGCCAAACTTCAGGCACATGAATGTTTCCTCTGAGCGTGACATGTCATTAGGCATTTTTAAAGATAAATTCCCTATTCAATGGGAAATACTATCCCTGTGGAAAATGGGTAGGGAACATGAGGAAGCTACATGAAAATAAAAGAAGAAAATCCCTGAGTAAAGTTTGTTTCATGTCGTGCTGTGGCACTTGAGTTTTGGGACCAGCCACTGGCTGGGGTTGAAGACAGAACAAAGCCATGTGAGAAAAGCCTGTTTCCATTGCATTTCCAACATAAAAGTCTATCTCTCTGCTGGGTAAACACAAAGTTTGAGTCATAGCTCTCTGCAGAATTACTTGGTAAAAAAGGAGTCACTCAACATGGGGCAAATAGAGAGCTTGAATTCCCAGCCCTGGAAACCAGTGCTCACCATCCACTACAGATTATCACCGTCAGCACTGACCTTTTTCGTGTGCCAACAAGACACTGAATTATACGCTATGGACTCTTCATTTTGCCAGATCCTTGATGAAAGAGTCCAACTGAGGAAAGCCTCCTGCTAATCCCATCTTCTCCCACTCGGTGCCATGCTATGGCTTAAATGTTTAAATCTGAGGCACAGTGAACACACACAGAGGCTTCATGCTGTGAACATGTGAACTGAAATGACCCTTTCTAGCTCTGCTACCACCCCATCTCGTTTTAGGAAGAGCTAGGTAAGAAAAGTCTCATTCTCAGCTGTCTTTTTGCATTCCCAGATGCTTTGCAAGTGAAGGCACTTTTTCAAGTATAACCTGACATAAGTCAGTCTCTTCTACTCACAATAAGCTGATAAAATGTCACATTTATTATACATATGTGTGCTTTCTGTGAAGAAGGCAAATAAAACAAGGATGCATCTCAAAGAACCATGAAGTCCTTTACCTGCCCTGGGCAGGATGAGGACGTCATGAGGAACTTTATTATTGGGCAGGAACCTGTTAAATGGGGTGTTGCTAAGGATGGTTTTATGGGATCGCATACGTTTTCCTGATGGCTTTAGTCCAGCTTTCTTCCAGATGCTTTCTCCTACTCCACTCCCCCAGCAAGTGCTGGGCTGGGGGGTGGTATAGGTTCTTCTCAACTTCTGCTCAGTTTCCCCATTGTTGCTGTCAGTCAAATCACCAACCGCTTCTTCAATCCAGTGGGATAAAAAGCCCCCAAACAACAGAAGCAGCTTAACTTAAATTCATGTTATATTGAGTTTATGAATTAAATTATTATGCTTTAAAATTGATGTGTCTGGTTTTTTCCTTCTTTTCTCTTGTGTTTTTTATGTGAGAGGATAAAATTTAAGTAATTTAAGATCAGGGCCAAATGGCAATGAATGTGAAGGAAATGTCCAGTCCAGCTACCTGCCACAGCTGTAGTATCTGCAACAGCTCTTCCTTGTGAAAACAGCTGAAACAGTTTATCCAGGACAACTTCTCTTCCTCACAACAGCTGATCGTGTAGTCTGTAATTCCCTTCTGGATGTGTGAAAGGTTTGCGTGCCTGACTAGTTCAAGGTCAGTGGATGTTAAAGCTCATTGAGAAGGTGAGGGAGAAGTTTTGTGCAGTTTTATCTTTCCCACCATCTCACTGCTCAGTTTTCATTTATCTGCTTTCTGCGAGGCAGCACCTCTCAGCACCTCCCAGGGTGCTGTGAGCTTGGGGAGATGACCCAAGGTCTGCACGCAAGCTGTCTCCTCTGTAACCCTCCTGGATTCAGCTGGATAAGGGGAGTAATGTTATCTCACCTTCAGCTGGGAGACCAATGCAAATCATTTTTCTGACTGTCTCAGCCAAGATGATATAGAAATATCTGAAGTGAATCAGAGTTGCACAATGCAGAGAGTTAATACATACAGTATCATCACTGTAGTTTTCCAAAGTTGTCCCATTTACCTGGAATAAACATTTGCATCTGAACAAAGACATTGTACAATGAAGCTAATAATAAATAAATAAAAGGCATCAGGGTTCTGGGCTCTTTAACTTCTATTACAAAGGCTCATTTGAAGTGCATCTCCAAATCAAGATCAATGAACCTAAGAAAATCACATCCAGCGTCTAAAAGCTGATTATTTGTCTGGTCTCAGTGAAGAAAAACTCCTCCTGCTAAGCCTTGGCAGAAGTTGCATCCACAAAACCAGAGCTGGTTTGAGTGTGCTTTGCATCAGCTCATGCAGAGAGAGATCTGCTGCAAGCTGCTCCCAGTTAGTGTTCAAGTCACTTCTTTCCATTGCTGAGACATCTTCAGAAAGCTTTTTTGGGTAATTGTGCCACTTTCTTGCTGGTCATTAATTGTGACAATCCTTCTGTTATAGTGCTTACGGACTCCATGCAGTCTGTACTCTGACACTGAATATTATTTTCAAGTCTTTCAAAGAGTTGTAGTGGCTAAACCCAAAAGATCCTGATGACTTCAAAGCTCTGTCCTGCTTTACACAATGCAGCCATGCGTCTAGCTATAGCAACAGGGTTAGAAAAACCCCAAAATTATAATTCTAGCATCTTGTGTCTTTACTGAGCACTCCCTCACCCACTTCAACCTGACATTTATGCAGACAGAGGTAGCATCTTGCTCAACAGCTAGACATTTATTTCATCACCCAAAACCACAGGTGATGCCTTCATTTTAAAGGAATTAAAGCTGTATGTCACCTTCCCAAGTCTCCATTAGCATGTGTAATAGAGCATTAGCAATTTGGAAGAGTAAGAAATTTATGGTCATATCACTGTTATGCCGTACAAATTAGACATGTGATGAGCAGTTGGATCTTCCTGTTGCCACAATTATATATATCTGGTTGTATCTTTACAGTGAGCCATTTTTTTTTAACAGGCATTTCTAATTGAATAATAAGATTATTAAGGAAAATCCTTTACAAATTCAAGATGGCATAATTACTTCCCAAGAATGTAAAACCTTAACAGCTGATTGTTTTTTAGCACAGCAGAGGCTCTTGGCAACTGTGTTGACTCCAGGTCTTTTCAAGCCCGAAGCCCATGGCTCTACACAACTCCAGCACTGTCCTACAAATTTGTCTGGCATTTCTACCAACCTCCTCCAAGAGTGCTTTTCTTCAAAGCCAGCTGGTTCCATCCCTCCTGATTTAGCATCCCTCTCTGCGTAAAGTCAGCAGGGGCTGAATCCTGGGACCTGCATAAGCTATTTTATATCTGCATGCATGTTTATGTGTGTGCATGTGCATATACTATGCGTGGACTATCAGTTAAATATGTATTGACAGGCAGTGCAGGCAATAAAAACTAAGGCCAGAGCTTAACTCTTGCCCCTGAATTTCCCTTTCCCCTCCTGTGTTCTGGTCCCTGCTGGCAGTTTACTGCAGGAAGCTATACACTAATCAGCCTGTAAAACCCTGCTCTGGGGGAGACGGTGATCCCAGCCTCAGGCTGGGGCAGATAATAGACTTGCTTCACTTGACAAAAAGATAAAAGAGTGCATTTTGTTCCTCGTTATTTCACTGGGTTGTGGAGGTAGGTCCTTTCTCTCTTGTTTAAATGACATAAACAATGCCAAGTGTCATGACAGGAGTGGGAGCCTGTCAATGCGGCCCTATAATTAGAAAATTTCCATGCATGAGGCAAAAGGGGTGTCTTCAGGCCACTTCCTGACCCACTCATCCATAGATCAAAAACCCGAGTAAGATACAGATAAGAAAATGTCCAGGAAATGAAACGTGTTCCATATTGCTAATTCAGACAGCCTTAGTTTTTGCTGCTGCAGAGGCTGCTCGGTGCAGCACTTCTGCCCGGTGAATTTGAAAGGGTAGAAAGGCAAAAGGCTGCTGTCCTGCTGGGGCCAAGCATTTTGTCTTCCTTCCTTTGCTCTTAACCAGAGCATCACTCTGTGGATGCAGCATAACGCTGTGGGAGACAACAGATTTGCACTTGTGAAGTCCAGAATGTGTATTTGCTCTCCTCTCCGCTCCTCTCCTTCAAAAATTATTCTTCCCAAATTAATAGCAGCAGAAAAATCTGCCAACCAACACCAATGAAGTATTACCCCTGTTAAACTTTTCTGCTCAGCTACTTGCTTGCTGCCACAACCCCACCAGATAAGCACCTTGCTTTTTTTCTGAATGCCTGTGCTGTGCCCTCCAACCTGTCTCCGTCTGTCTGTGTGCTGCAAAGACAGAACGTGCAAATTCAAATAGCAGCAATATCATGCGTGTGGCCATTTTTTTTTGTATTAAAAGCAAATTAATGAATGCCAGCCTGTTTTAAAGTCCGTGCTGGGGGGAGGTGGAGCGGTTCCCTGCCGCTGTCTGTAGGTAGCCAGGGAGGATAGGGCAGGGGGCTTTTACTCCCATGGGCATCTGATGTGATCTGACGGGTGAGCCTGACATCTTAATTCTCACGAAAAGCACCACGGGCCCTTCAGCAAGAAGGAGAGGCCAAGACCCCGGTGCCGCGGCTCGGCCGAGCATGTGTGCAAACTTCTCACAAGCCCGAGAGTTAAGATCGTCTGTCAACAGCTCCGTCCCATAACGTGCTGAGAAGCCTGGCCCAGCTCCAGGGCTAATTTTAAGCATATGAGGAGCTTCTCTCAAGTCGGTGGAGAGCAGCAGAGTAAGCTGCTGGCTCTGGGAGAAGGATGCTGGGGCACCGGCATGGCTGGACCCCGAGGAGGCAGGGACAGGGACACCTCAAAGCATGAGCTCAAGGGTCGGAGCTGAGCTGTCCCCTTCCCTACACGCACACAGGGTTGCTGGGCTGCTTATATTGCATAGGATTTCCTGTACTGCACGGTCAAACCCCATATCCCGTGAGACAAGCACATGGGATAGGTCTTTTCCTGTATTTTTGCAGTGACCAGCCGCTCTTCCGGATGCTTGGGAGTCCAGGCTGGAGGGACACACAGACAAAGGGCACAGTATATACTGCACTTACTGGGCCTCTGCCCTTAAACTGGGTGTGCACGGGGCTGTGCGGGTGCAAGTGTGTCTGTCTGAGAGGAAAATACAGTCAGAACCGTGACCAGGGTCTCTAAAAGCCTTAATGTGATGAACCTGGGCAATAGTAACGTCTTCACTTCTGCTGGGAACTCCTCACCTTTACCAACGAAAAGACCCAAAGCGATGCCAAAATATGGCCTCCTTTTGCCTGGCGTGAACGCATATGAGCCAGTAATTTTATGCAGATGTCATGTAGATCACATTTTTAGCAGCCAAAGAGTTTTACAGCTTTCAGCTGCTACTGTCGCACTTATCTATTGAAACGTTCCTGGAGATGTGCAATTATTAGAAGAGTAATTTAGTACCAGTTTGCAGAATTTTCTAATGAAGATTTGTATCTTCAAAGTCGATACAGTATGCCCATCTTTTATCCAAATCACTCATTATCTCAGCGAAGGGCATGTCTATTAGAGAGCAGCACTTACGTGCAAAACGCTTGTTATCTGAGCACGTTTAACTAGTTAAGTTCCGTGTCTCCAACATCAGCCAGATAAAGAAGGCTACTGTGTATTTAGGAATCAGCCTGCAGAAAAATTCTTACCAAAATACAGTATCATATGGGACTCTGCTTTATTAAAAATTACTCGTTCTTACCCAGCCTTTTCAGATTCCTATCTAATTTAGTGATTTTTTGGGGGGGGTTTTGTGATACCTTGCCACCTTCCTATCAGTCTTTTGTTCCTCTTCTTCCTAAGGCTTTTCCAGAAGATGTGGCTTCTTTCCTTTCCTCACTGACCTGCAATATGAGTGTTATAAATCACTCCAATGTACCAGAAGGATATTGGCAAATGACTGAATAACTTCTGCCCCGTATTATATTGAACAAGGCACCTATTGTGCTTATCAACTTGTTTAATTGAAATGACCCATTTTTGCTCATGTTCCTTTCCCGTGAACTAACCTGGTAATAGACATGTTGGGTACATTGAAAATAGTCCTTGAGAAACACCTTGCTCTCCTCTTCCAAACACTGATGCAGGGCTGAGTGTCTTGCAAAACCGAAGGGCCCCTCCGAGGAGTCGCAGGGGTTACGCCGGTTCCTTTTGGTTTGGTGGCTTTCTTCTTCTGAGGTGCACCTCAACCCCTTCCAAAGAGGTTCGCTTAAATTCCTCTTGCTACTTCAGAGGCTATGAATTAAAAAATTAGATCATTCCATACACATTACAGTCAGAAAACACTGACAGTTAAGATTCAGAGAGGAATGCTTTCTTCAGAGGTGTTTTCTTTCAATTACAACAAGGAGAAATTCAGGAACTTCTGTTATCGACGAGGAAGCCCAGGAACAATAGCTCTTTCCTGTAAGTATCAGTAAAATGATGACTAAACAGGCGCTGGATAGGCAGACAGTGAGCAAGGCTACCTCCAGTGGGCATGCACTGCTGTGAGGGATGGCTGCTGAGGAGGATGGTGAAATTGGACCCTATTCATTAAAATTTCCTGCCATCTTCCAAGAAGGGGAAAGCGACCACAAGGCCAACAAGACACAGTAACTGCTGGTAAAGCGCAGCGAGGTTATTTGGTAATACATTATACCCCAACACGGTCTAAGCCTCTCGTGCAGCTGCATCACAGCTGCGTTTCAAATTATGGTCAGGAAAAACAACTGACGCTTTCTGCACCGGTCCCGTTCTGCACCGGCTGGAGACACTGGTTTTCTGGTTCACCCAGAACCTTTCAGTACAAGGGTGGTGAGGCACTGGCCCAGGTTGCCCAGGGAAGCTGTGGATGCCTGGAAGTGTTCAAGACCAGGCTGGATGGGGCCTCGGGCAACCTGGTCTAGTAGAAGATGTCCCTGCCCATGGCAGGGGGTCTGGAACTTGATGATCTTTAAGGTCCCTTCCAACCTAAACCTTTCTATGATTCCTTGGCTCATCAGTTCACCTCCTCATCAGCCATCCCCTCATCCCAGGCTTCAGGGACTCAGTGTCACTTGTCCACCCAGAGGGGACCCGCACCATGAGTGTGAAAGCATCAGTTGCTTTCACTTAGTAAAATGAATCCAAGATTACAAGGACCATGCCTGGAGAATATCATCTTGCTAAGTGGCTTAATGGGCCCATGCCGACTCTTTCTCTCCAGGCAGGAGCAGATATGGGCTGTTACCTTGGGATGGAGACAGCACCATCCTGTTTCTTGTGAGGAAAGTGAGCCTCACGGCCATGGGAGCTGCTCAGTGGGAATCCAGCTGGTGCAAGAAGGAAAGCAGGACCTCTGGGCTGTGGTGCCAGTGGTTTTTTTCAGAAGTGCCAGGAGATGAATTTGGGCAAGCCTGTGTTCATGCACAACTTGGGAATATTTTAATTTGCATTTAATGCATTTTGTGTTCATGCACAACTTGGGAATATTTTAAGAGAATATGCATTAGGGTAAGAGAGTAATTAGCATAACTAGAGTTAGTTCAGTCATGGTCAGCTGCGTAAAATGCTCTTTTGGTGTCACAAAGGAGGGGGTAGTTAAAATAAGAAAACCGAAGTTTATTCCATCCCTCCAAGACTTGAATTCTCATCATGACTTTTCTCAGTTTCTGGTGATTTCAATGATGATTAAATCTTTTCTCAGATTCTGATGATCTCCTTCTGCCCGTGCTTCTGGTTATACCCAATCTTACGTGCACATGTGTGTGCCTGCTCTGGGCACTGCTCTGATGTTCCCGGCATGAGAGTAAGCAACTTTTGCTCACAAACAAAACTAGATGCATTCATTTGAAAGACTTGTTGAGCTTGGCCAGTTGTTTCCCAGAGAAATGGCTGGTAAATGGATTTATTTGTCATAAAATTTTTAGCTAAGTGATTTCTGCAGATAACTTTTGGCTGCAGACCATGTGCAAATAGTTTGCAATTAATATTGGAGATCTGAGACAATTTGCTGTGGGTTGCATGAGAAATTTCTGTTCTCTTGGCTGGATGAATACAACTCCTAGAATCGGGTTTCTTGCAGAAATTCTTGTGTGTATAAAATCCGTATTTACTTTCTTCAGATCCTTTGTAGTATGTGGTTGATCCTGCCAGGGGCTTAGCACACTGTCCCTGCTCCAAAAAACCACTTATACCTGTGCTTAACTTTGAGGAGAAGATTAGTTCCCCAGAAGTCAAGCCAAAGTTAATTTGAGCATGTGTAAGAAAAAAAGCAATAAAGTTAGTTTAGGGTTATATGATCATGAAAAAATGTGTGTCCCTTCTTTGTCCTGAAAATGATGTTGCAGCTCTAGTCCTGTTCCCACCCTGGCCCCATGCTCGTGTCACCTTCACCCTGACCAGCCATCCCCTGCCCCAATTCTTTGCTCAGCACCAAAACTGTGGTGGCTCTGGGAGGGCTCTGCTCCCCAACTCCTGAGGCCTCTTCACCTTCTCCATAACTTCCTCTCTCATCCCTCAAAGACCAAATCAGTTGGTATAAATGGAGATGATTTCAGTGACTTTGAAGAAATTACACCAGTTGATACCAGCTCCAGCTTTCTCCCACAACACTTCTCTTCCTTCATTATAACAGAATATTTGCTCCTTTCTAAAACTAATTAGGTGAAAACCGTATATGAGCACACTGTGCTGTGGAGCCCAGTACCGAAATATCCAGGCTAGGTGTGACCAACCTGGGGATGAGGATCCCTCTGCAATCCAGCTGGAAGCCCTCTCCTGTGGCAGTGCACACAGACCTGCTCATTGGGAGGTAGTCTGGAGCATTTTGCATCCTACTTCACCCGTTGCACAGCCCCAAGGTGCTGAGTCCTCCCTAACTGCCACCTGCAGCTCCGAATTCCAGAGCTGTAGGTTGAACACCTGCATAAATTTCCAGAAATCTAACTTTCTACTCCTGGACAAAATTCCCTGTTCCAGTGATTCATCATTCAGCTATTCTTTGAGGGAATTAAGGTCATACATGGTGATGCTGTACACTCACGGATCTGCTTGCCGTTCCAGCAAGATAGGTGGCCACAAGTCCTGCTGTGATGGCTGGTGTAGCAAGAGACCGTGTTGACCCATTTTGGCTGAGTCTGGGACACTGTAGGTCCTGTGTTGGTGTAGATAGTTCTGATGCACAGGAACTTTCCCAACCCCTCAACAAAAGGCTTTGCACTCCTGTCTTGTCTTCACGATCCTCAGGGATGCAGGATGTTCCTGGTCCCTGCCTTTTGAGCCCCAGCCCTGGGAACTCATCATTCATCAGCTGCCACAGGGAGGTGGGAAACGGGGGCTGCCCTGCTCCTGCCTGGTGCGGTGGGGTGGAACGGCCCAGCAGGGGCACGGCTTCGTGCAGGAGAGACCCCCCCCTTTCCTGTTTGTCCCCTTTTCAAAAGAAACCTAATCCAACAGCAAATAAAAACCCTCTTGCCAAGACCTTTAGACTTAGGGCTGTGTTAACGCTGAAGCAGAACTTTATCTTCCTTTTCCCAAGGTGGTCACCTGGAGGATGACTGAAAATGCTGGTGTTGCAACAGAGAAAGGCTGCCCTTGTCTTTTCTCTGTCAGCAAGCAGAGGGCTTCAGACTTCAAACTTAGAGAGCATTGGCCTATTGCCTTCTTCTCCAAAAGCTATTTCTATTAATAAATACATAAAATTAATGACGGGGGTCCCACCATTCTGCCCCGGTGTGCAACAACAGTTGTGGGTCAGCCCCATGTGAGAAATAAGTCCTCACAGCTGCTATCCTGTTAACTTTAGCAATTTTGTTATTTTGGCTAAGTTGTCAAAACGTTCATTTCCTGATGTCTGGGAAAGTGGCTGAGCAGCATCTACGGCGCTGGGCTCTGCTGCTTGCTGGTGAGATAGGGAGAGGCTGGATACCAGAGAGGGCCATAATGCAAAGAAAGGGCTGCTCTTAGTTCCTCAGCAGCAACTTTATCTTATCTGCGCACATTGCTCTTTCCAAATCAAGACCAGCCTTTTTTATTATTATAAACAACTGGAGAGTGGGAAAATATTCCCCGAGGCAAGAAGCAGCACTTGAAGTAAAGAGCTGTAATGGAAGCTGCAGCACGCAGTAAAATTAATCACTCCTTAAGACATGTTCCTGCTCTCAGTGCAAAAGTCACTTTTGCACCCGATGATACCCAGGCAAATGTCAACTCTGTGAGACCAACAAGACCGTATTAGATGGACAACGTGTTGAGTTGCAGATTTTAATCATGTAAAGGCTCCGTCTCGGGAGGTGCTGCGGCCAAGTGTCCCAGCTGCAGTCCCATAGTGCGTGTCAGCATATGCCTCGGCCCCAAAACACTCTTCCTGTCTGTGGAAGGCACAGGAGACACATATACGCTTGAAATGGAGCACACATGCTCAAACCCCTTCAGGAGCAGCAAGGGCAGGACCTTGCAAGACCAAGCTGAAGCAAGCCATGAGTGACTGGACCTGCGTGGGGTCAGAGCACAGGTTTTGTTATGGGTGATGTCCAAACTCAGTCCCCTTCTTTGGGGAATCATAGAATCATAGAATGGTTTGGGTTGGAAGGGACCTCAAGGATCATCTAGTTCCAACCCCCCTGCCCTGGGCAGGGACACCTCCCACCAGACCAGGTTGCTCAAGGCCACATCCAGCCTGGCCTTGAACACCTCCAGGGATGGGGCACCCACAACTTCCCTGGGCAACCTGTTCCAGTGTCTCACCACCCTCATAGTAAAAAATTTCTTCCTGATATCTAATCTGAATCTTTTTTCTTCCAAATTAAAACCATTTCCCCTTGTCCTGTCATTACCCTTCCTGGCAAAGAGTCCCTCCCCAGCTCTTCTATAGACACCCTTCAGATATTGAAAGGCCGCTTATTGAAAAACGCAGGTTTTTGTCAATGAACCCTGTGAAAGAACATAATTATATGTTCTTTCCCACCTCTTCTTCCTGCACTGTGGTGCTGATGCTCTGATTAGTTGTTATGATCACCCTCACTATTCTTGCTCTTACTGTGGATGTGCTTGATGCTCACTGTTACATGAGGAGGGCCTGGGTGTTTTGCAGTGCTGCTGTGTCCCTTCAGGCAGTATTTTCTCCAGCAAAGCGACCGAGCCTGGCTGTAAGGGGAAGATGGTGTTTGTGAGAGCGTGGTCAAAGTGCACGGTGCAGCACAGGATGACAGCCCCCGAGTCAGCCCTGCAGCTGGTGTGCGGCTTTGAAAAAGGGCTCCGTCAGCTCTTACAAATTTGCTGATGCTATTTCATTTCCATCAAACAGGGCAGGAGCCCCAGAGCTGTCTCTCTTTCCCCGTCTGCGTCTTGCCTGCCCTGCACACCTTGCTGAGAGCTTGCTGAGAAGGTTTCCTCTTCATTTCGAGTCCTGCCTCCACTCTGAACCTGTAATGAGGTGCTGGCAAGCAGTCAAAACTTGACATGTTCTTGAAATGTGATTATATCAGATCAGGACTCTGCTTTTTAGGGATGTATGAACTCATTTTAATCAGCAGCTTGCAAAAGGGAGAAAGAGAAGCAAAACTTCTCGTATGAAGTTGAGGCTGGTGGAAGCTGTTTGAGAGCAGTCCTCCAGGCTCTGTGCCCTTGGGAAGGGAAAGGCAAACACAAAGAGGGAACTGTGACTGTGATTCAGTCTGCAAAGGCAAGTGATGCTGCTGTTTATGACAGTTCTGGAGATGATTTTTTGGAAAACGGGAAGCTTTGCAGTGAACACGGACCACGAGGGTCAGTTGAGGCAGCAGCATTACGGTGCCATGACATGATTTACCAGCTCTGACCTAACTGCTCATGGCCAACAAGGGGGTGATCTCGGCTTCCCAGTTTTTATCACACATTCCCTACCCTCGAGAAATTGCGTGATTATGGGTGGCGTGGGTCCGTTGAGCTGATCTGATGGAAAACTGTTTCTTGGAAGTGGGTTTGGTTTCTGCCAGATGAGCTCAATGGACCAACTCACTCTGAATGTATGATTGTGGCTGCAGAGAGAAGCCGTGACAACTTATGCCTAGGGGTGTAAGAAGGGATTCATCTCTTTCAGTGCCACCTGGATCATGCTGGAATAGGTGAAATGCTCAGCTTCATTTTCAGAGGCCATGTTTGAGCCATCAGCTGGACCAGCTGTGGTCAGATTAGCTCTAAAATCATGACTGGGGATACCAATGTTGAGGGTGGGAAGGATCTTTGTTTCTAGGTGAAATGCTCAGCTTCATTTTCAGAGGCCATGTTTGAGCCATCAGCTGGACCAGTGGCGGTCAGATTAGCCCTAAAACCAGGACTGGGGATACCAGTGTTGAGGGTGGGAAGGATCTGTGTTTCCTCTAGGGCTGTAGCACTAACACTGGCCCTAAGAAAGCCACAGGGATGCATGGCTGAGGCTCAGGGGGACGCTGGGATCATCTTTCTCTGAAGCAGTCTCAGCTGAAGCCGTGACAACTTATGCCTAGGGGTGTAAGAAGGGATTCATCTCTTTCAGTGCCACCTGGATCATGCTGGAATAGGTGAAATGCTCAGCTTCATTTTCAGAGGCCATGTTTGAGCCATCAGCTGGACCAGTGGCGGTCAGATTAGCCCTAAAACCAGGACTGGGGATACCAGTGTTGAGGGTGGGAAGGATCTGTGTTTCCTCTAGGGCTGTAGCACTAACACTGGCCCTAAGAAAGCCACAGGGATGCATGGCTGAGGCTCAGGGGGACGCTGGGATCATCTTTCTCTGAAGCAGTCTCAGCTCACCCCACTTGTGAAGCCACAACGTCAGAGCTTGAACCTGCCGCTGTTTGTGGGTGATGGAGGTGAAAGCTGCTGTGTCCAGTTCAGGTGAGCACTACTAGTAAATACAAGTCCAAAACCAATGTTTTTTCCATTAATATCAGTACATGTGTGTCACGGTGAATGATTCAAGCACAAGATTTTGAAAGCTGACCATCTAGCAGATTTGGCTATTACTACAGCTATGTGGACAAAAATCCATTTAGCTGCCAAAAGTCCTAATTTCCTACTCATTTGCAGTTCCCTCTCCATGGCAGGCAGCACAGTGGCACTTATTACATACAAGGAAGAGGAAGGACCAAGCCATGGCATCAGCAGCACACCTCTGAGTGAATGCAGAGGTCTTGTGCCCATGTTGGCAGCGACTGACTGTTGAGTATTTTTTGTTAGCAAAGGATGAGCATGACCTGGTACCAGTAAGTACCGGGAAGTGGGAGAGGGAGCTCCAAAATCACTTCTGTGTTCAGTGATGCTTCACCCGGCCTCTAGAGGTGTTTATCTGGATGTGAGTGTCACATAGAATCATAGAATCATAGAATGGTTCAGGTTGGAAGAGACCCTTGGGATCATCGAGTCCAACCATCTACCCTACTCTACATAGTCCTCCTCTACACCATATCCCTCAGTACCGCATCTAAATGTCCCTTAAACACAGCCAGGGATGATGAAGGAAGGTTGGAATGGCTGGAAGGTCTCTGGCTGAGAGACCCTTGGGATCATCGAGTCCAACCATCTACCCTACTCTACATAGTCCTCCCCTAGACCATATCCCTCAGTACCACATCTAAACGGCCCTTAAACACAGCCAGGGATGGTGAAGGAAGGTTGGAATGGCTGGATGGTCTCTGGATGACTCTATGTTGTGAAAGAGTTCAGGAGAGGATACATACCTGGTGAGATGTGATAGATTTAGGTGTCCAGGTCCCTAGCTGTTCAGTCTTCTTCTTTCCCAAAGGCTCTTGCCCTTACCGAACCATTGCAGTTTATAGTCATTTCACAAAATAGGCACTCATTGTGAGATGGTTTTTTTTTTTTAATGGAGCTCTTGCCCTTACCGAACCATTGCAGTTTACAGTCATTTCACAAAATAGGCACTCTTTGTGAGATGTTTTTTTTTTTTTTTTAATGGATTGTAACCCACAAGGATTCAAAAGCTGTCAAAAGCAACAGCTTCTGAGAAATGGATGACAGAAATCATGAACTTTTCTACAGATGAATCAGACCTTCTTTCAAAGAAAAAGCAGCATTTCCCCGTATTGTAACCCACAAGGATTCAAAAGCTGTCTTAAAGCAAAAGCAACAGCTTCTGAGAAATGGGTGACAGAAATCATGAACTTTTCTATACATGAATCAGACTTTCTTTCAAAGAAAAAGCAGCATTTCCCCATTTTCTTAACCATTTTCATTTCTTTTAAAACCAGAGACTATGCAAAAAATGTTGGATATCTGTGGACTTATTTTCCCCAAGTAAAGGTACTGAAAGAAACTTGTTAAAAAGGAATTATATGTTTAGACATATAGAGCTTCCTCTAATGTCTTTTTTTCTCACATAGTGAGTACTTGGGCAGTAGACAAAATGAAGGAAGGAATAACTTAAAAATGAGGGAAAAAAATACCAAAGCTTTGTGCATAATTTCTACCCAGACTGAGTATTTGGAATGTATAGAACCCTTGAAATCGAAGGCAAGATTTCAGCTTCCTTCACCACCAAAAGAATCAAACCTCAAATGAACGTAACTGGTCAAAGGAAATTTAGCCTTGGGTTTGGAATTGTGCAGTGTGCTGGATTATCCATCAAGAGCCTGATATTTTCTGTAAGTCCACTTACTGTGGAGTTCTGTGAAGTTCCACTTCAGAGCCTTGAGACGCTTTAACTTACATTATGCCTTACTAATTAATTGCTCTCTGATGACTATAAATGCAATAGACTGGCAACTCTTAATGAAAAACCAGCTGAAGGAAAATTATATGACTCTTCCTAGATTTGTCTTTCTTTACTCTTACTCAGAGTTGATAAGTTCAGAAATTGCATCATAAATTATGTTTTCACTTTCCCTTTACTTAATCTTTAGTCTTGAAAGAGCAGTGTGCTTTAGATGTTAATGGGGGAATGTATTGTAATCTTCACTGGGCTGGGATATTGAGCAGCCCCCTCTTTCAAATGCACTGTAGGAAGTGGGAAGGGGTGGAACTCAGCATATAAAATAAAGGCTCTGCTTCCTGGCAGTTTATTTTCCGTCACTTTATTTTATCTAGGTCTGGGTGTGCTTGCCACTTTCACTGGAAATCCGTATTTGGCTCTGAGTTTTACAAAAGAATTCAAGAAGTAAAAACCAAATGGAAATATCCCCCCTAATGAAGGGGGCTATCACAGCCTTGTGCTACAAGATCCCTTTTATGTGTGAAATATTTATTAGTCCTTGCCTGTTCATTATTTGGAGGGATATCTGAACCGGTGTATCCTTAGGGAATCATGAGGGGAGCAGAGGGAATGTTTACAGTGAAAATGGTGCTTAATCTCCACGAATGACAGGAAAAGATTAAGCAAACTGCAGATAAACCATCTTATCATTCAAAAGTATACACGCTGAATGCGTTGTAAAATAAATACACAGCTGCTCTTTAAATCCTTTTGTGCATCAAAGGACCAGAAGCACAAAAAGGACTTACTCACCTCAAACAGGATTTACGTGGACTCTCCATCCAAAGCTGAGATTTAAAAGAACTTCCACTGAACAATCACCTCAGTCTACCATCTGAGCTGGTCTGGATGTCCCTGTTGGACCTGGAAATCAGACCTTCTTGTTGTGCTGCCTCTACAGCCAGAGAGATGCTGGCTTTGGCAGCTCCATACCCCTCTCCTCCACTGCGATTCAGAAGCTCTTCCTATGTTGGATTCATGGGGCTATTACATGACTATAGAGCCTTTATTTTTGGGAAGGCTTCCCATGGTAGCCCTTTTTATACATAACACAGTAGCCAGCTCACATATCCAAGGAGTGGGTGGCTTGGGTTTTATGCCCTTTCTGGTTAATGGTAATTCAAAACTGTAGTTGCCAGCACTGTGTGATGACTGTCAGGCTCTAACCAAACCTATGAAAAACCTAAATATTTACAGAATATGACTTCTTGATTGACAAATAGCATTTTGAGAAGAGTTTCACAGATGGAAAATTTTCTCTATCTGTAAGACCTTTATCAGTAAAGTGGGGGCTCATGAGATATTTTT
This sequence comes from Calidris pugnax, assembly GCF_001431845.1. Lineage (NCBI taxonomy): Eukaryota > Metazoa > Chordata > Aves > Charadriiformes > Scolopacidae > Calidris > Calidris pugnax. Next base: position 1,661,709 of record NW_015090868.1, on the reverse strand, counting down.
CTCATTACCATGTTAAGAAGATCATGTAACTATTAAAATACTGTGCCATTTTCCCACCATAACATTCTCTCTCACAACAAGAGCATTTTTCTACCAAAAAGTTAATGTACCAAACCCAGACATTTCCAGCCTTCATAAAAGTTCATTTTGCAGAACCTTTTCTGGCATCTGACACCGAGATGAAAGCTCTCCCTCACCCAGTCCATTACAATTCCACTGAGGCTTAGAGGCTACATTTCCACATCGTCTCCCAGAGTAAATCTCTTGCGTGTTAAGGCTGTCCCCAAATATCAGCTCCAAAATTTGAGACAAGGGTTTTCCTGTATCAGAAATGCACCTGTCTGTCACTGGGTGCTGATGTTCACTTGGAGGAAGATGAGCTCTCTGCTCCTCATTTAAGAAATCCAAGAAACTTTGGCATCTGGCACCTGCAGTACATCCGAACGAAGTAATGCAGTAACTGAGGTTTTTGAGCAGCAGAACCAGCAGAATTTAGTTTCCCGTGGACATGGGTTGGGCCAATAATGGTAAGAAAAAGATCAGGTTGAACTCTAGTGGGACTGCAGAGATTTTTTTTTTTTTTTTAATTCCAAGCCTGAAAATTTGGGAAAAGATACATTTCTCCTCCTAGTTCTGCCTTTTTAAGCTGGTTTATTTCTCTGTCAGACTACAGCCATGATGATGGTTCCTGATGACCCTCCAGCTGCAGCTATTCCCTTCCGTTTTGTGAGAAGAAGTATCTCATAAGAGAGATGCTTACCCTGGAGAACTTACAGGGGGGAAAAAATGGGAAAAGATAATGTAATTTAGAATAAAATGCAATGTTTGTGTGTTTCTGGCACTCACGGCAGCATGCCCCTTGAAAGGAGAGGACAGAAGCTCATCGCAGTGGAAACACTGCTGTGTTTTCCAATATCAAGGGTGATTTGAACCCAAACGTGTTCCCATCACACAACTATCGTAGGGACCGATGACAATAATGAACCCTGGAGAGGGGGACGGTAGAGGATGTGGTTGTGCTGGCAGAGCTGGAGCGCAGGTGGCAATCCCTCTCGGCAGAGGAGCCAAGGGTCAGGAAACATGTGGAGCTAAAGGGGCGGAAGAGAAAGTAGTGAGCCCGGACTTGGTTTTCCTGATGACAGGCACATCCAAGAGGAAGGCTGGAGGCTACAGAGAGTGACTTTCGCTGACTGCACCGGGCGAGCGTGGTGAACCTCCCTACTTATCTCTGCTCCCCTGGCTGGCTGGGGCTGTGCTCAATAGGTCAAATGGATTAAAGAAGGGAAGCAGAATGCAAAGTCCTTTAACAGCTTTTAATCAGGACCTGTCATTTTTTCCCCCCCTACTAGCTAGAAACCATACACCTATATTTTCCCACTTGCTTCCTCTAATAACTGGGTAATGTTATTATATATCAGTAGGTGTGTTATTCTCCCAGCATATTTTGACATCCATTCCTTGGGTTTGCCTGAAATATTTTTGCACCAGTTCAATCAAAATATTTTCACAGGTTCACATGAAAAAAAAAATCTAGTGACTGAAATGATGACAAGAGGGTAGAAAACCCACAGTTAAACTGTGTGTATAAAGTAAATGGCATTATGGATGAGTCAGAGGGAAAGGAATGGGGAGACAGAGATTATTCAACATTGTGAATTTTCATACATCTGCGGATGTTAGAGAGATTCATTCTTCACAGATTCCAGTTGCTAAATTTTCTGGGTTAAAAAAAAATATTATTATGATTTTTAAAAATTTAGAAATGGTGATTCTATGCTTAGATTCTCACCCTTTACAAAACAAATATTCCTGTATTTCTAATTAATCTAAAATAAAGTAAGTCTTGCTGGCAGGTATCAGTGACCCTGAGCTCAATGTCTTCCTTCCTTGAAGTGCTCAGTTACCTTTTTCTTGGCACAGGACAGTCAGCAGATGTCAAAGAATAAGGAGGTGTGTGGTGCCAACGCTTTGGTGCTGGCACAGTATTTCCTGCAACAAAGGGTCTAATTTCAGGCTTGTGGAGAATTCCTGCTGACTCTCGTCCTGCGGCATTTTATGGACAGAAGTCCAAACCCAGATAATCTGGGGTCCCTGAGAAGGTTTTTGCCCTAAACAGCTGCTGGCACCACTCATTTCTGAGTGGTGATAGCTGTGGCTTCAGGAGGAAGTCCTTCCTACCAATTTAAGCCTGGAGATTTGCCGTTCCTGCCTCTTTTTGCACCTGTGCAGCATCCACTCTGCATCTACATGTAGTTCCTGGACTCACAGTTCCCCATCTCTCTTCTCCATGGCCCAGCGCTGCTCTGCTGGTCTCAGCTGGAAATGCTACTGCTGAAGCACAACCCCTGCAGAGAAGGCAACACCCCAGAGGACAGCCTGGCCACGCTCCATCGCCTGGCCCTCTGTCTATCAGTTTTCCTGGTCTGCACTGTTTTGTATCCAGGGCTCGCCTGGAAAATGTGATCCTGGGGATGGAAAAGAACAGAGCTGGGCACTCTCCCAGGCTGCTCCCTCGGCTGCAGGATGGGTCTCTAGGAAACCCTCCAGCTCCTCCCAAGGGTCTGGGCTTTTCTTGAAGCTTCCTTGGCCTTAACCATCTCCCCTTGAGTCTGGGCAGGAGGAAAGGAGTGTCCTCATTCCTTGCGGTGAGCGTTACAGGGAAGGGAGACCCTGTTTACTCCCACAACCGAAAGGATGGGAATGGTAGTACATTTCTTGCCAGCATTGAATCAGCAATTATTTTGAATAATTTTAAAATGCTTAGCAGCTATGTTTGCTGTCTAGCTAATAAATGCTGTACTAGTAGAATTCCAGAAATATCCCTGACCTCCCACAAAGTACAGATATATATGTATACATACGTATATGTATATCTAATAGCCCCCATATATATAAGTATACAGTTATTGTTTGTCATTTTAGAATAACCTCAACACAGTGCTAAGGTTGCTATTATATATGATCCTGAAATCTCCTGGATAACACACAGGCTCTGAGTCCTTCACGAACTACTCACTGTCTGGCTCTAGCTTCAGCCAGGCTCAAGCTGCTGGTAAATATTCCTCTTCTAACAGCATTTTCACTTAAATAATGAAGACCAGTGCCCCAGTGGGTCCTCTGTGTTGCCTGTGGTTTCAAAGTTCTATGTTCTAGTATTTCCTTTTAGCCTTAGTGACAATTTTATGAATTTTGTGCATGGTGTGTTAGCGTGTCCTTCTCCAGAAAACAAATTGGAATGTATTTTCTAACCTTTGGTTGGTGACAACCTTTGCTGGGACAAACTTGTTGAGTGCCTGGTCACTTCCTTCTCTTTCCTGTTGATGTTCTTCTGGGAGCCACACTGCTGCACGCCAGCTACTAAACATTCAGAGGGTTCATTTAGCTACAGCCCACAGCAGAAAACAGTGAGAAGGTGGCATGATATTTGCTATGATGTTTCTGCTTGGATGAGAGGTGTGAGAAAATAGGCAGGTGTTAAAAAAAAAAAAAGTGTAATCAATACATTAACTTGTTCACATAGGCAAACTCTGTGGAAAAGAGAGTTCTGGGTTTCTGGTTTTGGGGTGAAGACTCTGGCTGCAAGAACTGAGGTAGTCTGCTTCCCCAAGCTGTAAAAAAGTGATTTGTACCCCTGTAAATAGAGGAATTTGATCATCAAATAAGCCAAATTGTTCTCCCTGTTCCTTTGCAAACCTGATTGATTAATTTGTGTCCTGGAAGGGGAATCTGAGCAGAAGCTGAACTTGCCACTAGTGGAACAGTTCTTTTCTTTAGGACAAATGATGGCCACTATCTCATAAAAGTAAAACAAGGACAAAAGAGTAACAGCCAAAAAGACAAATAGCTGTGATGAACTTTTATACTTTGTAAGAAAAAGGCTTTTTGGGACATGGGTGTTAAAAATCAACTTGTGTATTACAATTTTAAAGTGATTAATCACATTTAAGATATCATATGTGAAAATAAATCTTGACTGTAGCACACTTGAAACAAGGGTTCCTCACTGCTGAGGAGAAAAAGTGGTTCTTCAAAGGAACCATGAGAGCCAGGTGTGGTGTGCTAGTACCCCAGAAAGTCTCTAGAAGCCCTTGCTCTGCTCTTTTCTGCATCTTGTGGTTCCTTATGGTCTTACATTGTGGGGACCCTGCATCGTGTCCCACAAGACTATTCAGTCACCATCAAGTTCTTCTGGCTGTGAAAATATTTGGGCAGAAAATTAATTACCTGGAAGGGACCAGTTTGGACATTTCCCCAAGTGCTGTTTGAACAGACCGGCAAGCATTAGCTGAAAGAGAATTCACCCGCTCTGGACACTCTAAACTGCCATTGGCACTGGTTTGGGAAAGTCATTTGACGTCATTTCAAGCAATCACTGTGCAGCACCCCCTGTAATTTGGCAACAACTGACGCATTTCAGAAGTCCCCATCCACTGGTGCCCTGAAGTCTCTCCCAGGAGCTCCTAGCTGGAACTGGGGCTGTGTGAATAATGGGTTGAATGTCAGTGGTGGTTTTTTTTTTCAGTTTAGTTGCTGAACACAAAAACATGACAACAAAAACACTCACTACAAGTTATCTCCTAAAATAAAACAGGAGTAGAAGAGATATCAGCCCAGATTGACCATATTAATTTTTTCCTACTGAAAAGAAATACCAAAATGTTGTTGTAGGCTGGATGAAAAGTTATGCTCAACCCAATAAAGAAGTGCTTCATTTTGGGGCTGTTTTATTAAAGAACAGAAACTACAAATTGTATTCCTATTAATTATGAAGATGTGGGACTTGAATAAACCTGGGAAAACTACCTAAAACCTACTTCTAGCATAAACCAGAATTAAATTTCATCACTGACAGAGATCTGTCAGACCCAATCTTAAACACCTCATTTGATGCCAGTCCCAGACTCCCCAGACAACCTTATTCAGTGCTTAACTGCTCTGAAAATCAGAAAATGTTCCACTTTATCTGAGATAAATCCCCCGTCCAGAAAATTAGACTGATTATTTCCTCTCTTGCCTTTGGTGGCTACGAGGATAATTGATCAGGGACCTCCAGCCTTTCCCCACTGGAAGGCTGTTATCACATGCGTCTGTCTGATCTCCTCTTCTTCTAGATTGAACAGTCTCAAATCTTTCCGATTTTCCTCATAGGCTGAGTTTTCTCAATTTCCGACAATGCTTTGCTGTCCTTTGAGTTGCCTTTGAGTTTCAACTTCCAGTCCTTTCCTATGAAGTGCTGGAAGTTTTTTCCAGTTAGGGTGACCTGTAAATTTTAGGCTGGTTTCCTAGGGAAACGGGACTTACCTAATCACATTTTATGTCTGTCTGTTTATTTTTTCTACCTACTTGACTCATAATTTTTAACCCTTCTGCCAGTTTCAAGCAAACATGACAGTGGTCAAATATCTCTAAGATATTAAGTCCATATATATTACATTGTAAAAGTGGTAGGATGTTGGAGAGCCCTCACCAGTGAAAAGCTGCAACATGATAAAATCCTTAGCAGACTCTGAGGCACCTCTACGGCAGGAAGGTGCTATGAATAACCCCAAAACCTTCAGCTGGAGATTGTTCCTTATGAGATATGGAGGACACAAGCCCCCTGGGAGCTGGGGTGCATTGCTTCTACTCCTAATGCAATGCCTTCTCGTAAGAGTACATCGAAAGGCTGGCTCCCTCTCAGATAAGTCCATATTTTTTATTTATTTCATAACAAACAGGTAACATACACTTTTTGGCAGACACGGTGAGAGCATGTAGAGCCAGTGAGCTATTGCAAAAAAAAAAAAAATTGTCCTTCTCCAGAAGTTTTGCCAACCTAAGCCTTGGGATTTTTTTCACAGACCTATCAACTTTGACCTTCCCCACAAAAAAAAAAAAAAAAAGAGGGGAAAAAGTAATAGAAGAGATATTGCACATCCTTTACTTCTGTGTAAAGATCTGTAGCTTGTCCCTGTCACCAGTTGCCCATCCATTAGCCTGACTGACCACATGTCCAGGGGCCCAGACACTGAATTATCCTCTGCTTCCTGCTCAGAAAGTGATGCTTCAGCGCTGCTTCCTGCTGCAAGAGGGAGAGAAATTTCCAGAGACTTCAGCCACATAAACAAGTGCTAAAGGTGTTTTTTCCCTTCCCCACAAACCTTTTGCCCTCACAAAGAGTTTGGTGGGGAAAACCAGCTTGGTGGGGGGAAAAAAATGAACAGAATGAAGGGTGCATAGGACCCTGTTGTCCCGGCATGAGCCAGGACATTTAGGACATGATGGGGGTAAGCAAATAAACAGTGAAAGAAACTGAATTTTTCTAAGGTGTGTCCCTAAAATTCCATGTGCCTCCAACCACCATTAGGTGCCGAGGGCTGGAGAGAAGTATCCAAGGCAAGTCAGACTAGTCTGGGCATTGACAGCAATGAATCTGCTCCTCCAGTTTTGTTACCATCAGCATCCAGCTGAGCTAGGATAAAGCCACCTTGGAGGTGTCCAGACATGCTGAACTCACACCTCCTGTCTATAGCTGGATGTAGCCAAATACAAGTGATGTGTTCGCAGCAAAGGTCTCAATGTTTCTGGCACCCTCTGAAAATAGGATCATTCGGATCTCTACCTCATTCAAATCTCTATCTCAAATAGGCAGATCTGTCTGAAAATGAGTGGGTTTATGCTTTCTTGTTTCTAATTCTGTGCCTGTTCTCATCTGGGACAGTTAGTGTTTCATTTCTAGCTGGAAGGATTGATTTTGTCCTTTGCAGTGCCACTTGCAAACCAGCACATTTTCTGGGGTCTACACACAGAATACGTGTCATGCTAAATATATTTCTGCTTTTGCATGCAGTTTATATGAAAACTGATGGCGTTCAATATTAAATGGATGCCTTCTCATTTTCTTCTTGTAGCAGCGTCTTGAATGTGCTTCCACATCTGCCTTAGCAATGTTTATCAGGGCTTGCAGCCCCAGATGTGGCTTGCAGGTGTGACCGCGAGCTGTCACATCCCAGATGTGCTCTGCAAGGGGACACTGACCACTTGCAAACTTCTTGAGCTCCGTGAGCAAGAAAGCACAGAATCAGTGCTCCCAGTGCCAGCCCTTATCTTCCCCCAGGTTGTTATTTGAATAATTAAGCAAAGCAAAGGAAAAAAAAAAAAAAGGCTGGCTGAGCTCCTTGGAGGCGCTGAGGGAGCCGGCGAGCCCAGGAGAGTCGTGACAGGTCGGGGAGGAGAGGGGAGGGGGGGTTGTCCGCTTCCTCTGCTGCTTCTTTGTGTCTTGTTTTTAATGAGCTTTTGGCGACCGGAGGAGCAGATGCATAAACAAAAGCTTGTTAGCCCTGTTTGGCCAAGGGGAGACTTTGTGCCCCCTCCCGTCCCACAAACCATTCCCAGGGACCATCCACCGACACGGAGCATCCCCTGCACAAGGGCTATGGCAGAAAGAGGCTGCAGGGAAGGAGGAAAATAACCTCAGGGGCTGGAAAGACACTGATTTCAGGAGGGGAGCTGCTCTGAGTTGATCTGGTGAAACACGGAGTGATGCACATAGTCTCATCGCATCCCATCATAAGCTACCAGCTCTCCTGAAAATCTCCAGGTCTGGTCCCACACTGGGCTGAGGTCTGCTCAGTGTGGCAGGAGGGCTGGACATTCATGGAGCTCCTTCCAGTCCCAGATATTTATGCTAGATACTCTACAAGCCTCAGGGATGGCACAAAGGCTGTGCAGAGATTGCAGCCTAAAAGGCTGGATAAGAAAGCTGCCATCACTTGAATCCCTGGGGTTTTGGGCTTGTAACAGGTCGGGGAGGAGAGGGGAGGGGGGGTTGTCCGCTTCCTCTGCTGCTTCTTTGTGTCTTGTTTTTAATGAGCTTTTGGCGACCAGAGGAGCAGATGCATAAACAAAAGCTTGTTAGCCCTGTTTGGCCAAGGGGAGACTTTGTGCCCCCTCCCGTCCCACAAACCATTCCCAGGGACCATCCACCGACACGGAGCATCCCCTGCACAAGGGCTATGGCAGAAAGAGGCTGCAGGGAAGGAGGAAAATAACCTCAGGGGCTGGAAAGACACTGATTTCAGGAGGGGAGCTGCTCTGAGTTGATCTGGTGAAACACGGAGTGATGCACATAGTCTCATCGCATCCCATCATAAGCTACCAGCTCTCCTGAAAATCTCCAGGTCCGGTCCCACACTGGGCTGAGGTATGCTGAGTGTGGCAGGAGGGCTGGACATTCATGGAGCTCCTTCCAGTCCCAGATATTTATGCTAGATACTCTACAAGCCTCAGGGATGGCACAAAGGCTGTGCAGAGATTGCAGCCTAAAAGGCTGGATAAGAAAGCTGCCATCACTTGAATCCCTGGGGTTTTGGGTTTGTAACCAGACATCAGTTGTCCCATGGCTATCGTGATAGCAGTGTGTTTAGATGAATCTGTCACTTGGACTTCAGGTGACCATCTGTCTTATATGCTCAGGTTGATTTTTCTCTCAGAGGTTCCCCACAGCATCTTCCAGTGATAACCCACTTGAGAAAGCCCCATCAGAGCCCAAAACAGAAAAATCAGTGTAGCAAAGCACATATGTTACCATCCACCCTGTGTCCATAAAGTCACCTCACATCTTTTCTAGCTGTTGCTTTCCCCAGACACCCACCATTTCCAGTGATTCTTGGCTATGGTTTTTACTTGATATTACTAAAGGATTAGTCCCACCAACTCCATGCAGATAAATAATTTGATTCACATGAAAAGCCTTGCATCATGTAGAATGACTCTCCAGAGTGAAGTTACCCGTGCGCTTAAACGTTTACCCCATTCAAGTATCTGGAGTGTAAAGAAGTTATCTTCTAGTTTGCTCGTTGGTATCACAAACATCCCTGGTGCTACAGGGATGGCAACTCATACGGTGAAGCAGCAGTTCCTGCAGCATTATTCTGGTTAACAAGGTTCTCCTGACAGCCAGGAGAAGCACCGAAGGGCTGTGTCCCACTTAGGAAGCACAGTATAAAAACTGAGATCTCAACGGGATCACTCGGGGAGATAAAAACACTTTGTGTGCTTTTGGAACGTGTGCTTCCCTGCGGATGCCCGACATCCACAACGTGGAAACTCCTCACTGCTGGCTGCTGAGTTTGGTGTGTGCATTGACCAGTCAGAAGGTTTTTGTGTCTGAGGGGTCAGCCCCCCTCCTTTCCTTCCCTTTCCTTGCCTTCCTCAGGACACTGCAGGGGAGCAGGAGGCAGGGGACATGGCAAATACCAAAGGGCCTGGGGAGGGCTAGCATTCATCTATCTTCGCTTAGATATGCTTGGGGCAAACAGTGGGTATTTGTTCCCATAAAGCTCAGGCACCAAAATAATTTCCAACAATGAAACCAACCATCCCCCTCCAAACCACTCACTTAATAGCATGAAAACAGAGCCTAAGTGGTATTGCAGTAAGCTCTAGTTGCATACCCTCTGACTAAATTTCAGAAAAGTCACATGGTAAAATCAATACAGTGGGATATTTCCTACAGATTGCATTTTTGGAAGCTTGTGTGAGAATGCAGAAAGCACTAAAATGAGCTGCCAGTGATTTTACTGTGTTCTCTGGATCCCGTAATAATGTAACGTGAATATTTTTCAATTTACCCCTGTAACTTTGTTTGCTTTGTTGACCAGCTGAACTGCCTTGGAGGCAAACAGTTCTTGCAGGTGATCCATCCCCTATCAATTTCTTGTAGTCAAACCCAACAAAACCAGCAATGCCACAAATAAAGTTATCAAAACTGGCTCTTTAGCAGTAGGTACCCTTGAGTCTCACCAGGTGTTTGTCACTCCTGCACAAACCCTATGTGCAGCCTAGTCTCAGCAAGGGTCAGTGGTTCCCAAAATCACTGCCAGAGTTCCCAAAATCACTTAGAAACACCAGTGACCTGACCCGCAGTACAGTGGAGGTGGGGATATTCATGAGGGCTACCAATTTTCTGGTTTAAGAGCTCATAAGAATAGCGAGAACACATTTTATTTGCAGGCTGCTGACTTGCTGCCTCTTGAACCACATGAGGCTTCTTTGACTTTTCAAGGATTTTATTGGATCTCAGGGAAAAATCAGTATAGAAATTTGGTTTCTCCCACTGCCTTTATCTTTCCTGTGAGCGATGGGGGTGTAATTTCAAAGGAAATCACACTCATTCCCCGGTATGGTAAAACAGCTGGGATTGCACAGCGTGCAAAATAAAATCACTGCTTCCTTAACTCAGTCATTTGTGGACATGCTCACGTGCAGGTTTGTTGGGAAAGGGAAAAATGTAGCATGTAGAAATACATATATGTGCTCAAGCTCCAACAGGGTGGGTTTAGACTGAACATTAGGAAAGAATTTTACACAGAAAGAGTGGTCGGGCATTGGAACAGGCTGCCCAGGGAGGTGGTGGAGTCACCATCCCTGGCTGTGTTTAAGGGACATTTAGATGTGGTGTTGGGGGACATGGTGTAGGGGATGACTTTGTAGGGTAGGGTAGATGGCTGGACTTGATGATCCCAAGGGTGTCTTCCAACCTAGACAATTCTATGATTCTGTGATTCTATGTATATGCACTCATAGCTGTGTTCCTATCTACCTGATTATCTACCAATTTAGCTATGGATCTATGAGTGCTGGTGCACTGATTTCCCCCAGAGTCTTTATGACCGTGTGTATGGACAAAGCATTAATTTGGGTTTCTTTCCCCAAAGGGGGACCCCAGGAACTCCTCTTTCAGGGCTCCCCGTTAATAACGCTGATTCAAAGTCACATTAGGCTCCCTCTCTCCGAAGAGGTGGGGAGAGATCCTGGGGCTCCCAACCAGAGCATCCCGGCGGGGGCGGGGCCTCGGGGTGGGGGTGGGCGGGGCCTCGGCGATAAGCCCCGCCCCCCGGGAGAGAATTGGGGCGGCGCTGCCGGCCGGGGTCCCGCATCCCCGCATCCGCTCGGCTCGGCTCGGCTCAGTTTGGCTCAGCCCGGCTGGGATCGGCTGGGTTTCTGCTGCCGGTGCCGTCGGGCAGAGGGTTCTCCTGGCGCTCCCGCAGCCCCCGGTGGCGGCGGCGGGATGGAGCTCGGTGCGGCGCGGCTGCTGGCGGTCCTGCTGTGCCTGGCTCCCGGTAAGACCTCGGGGAACCGACCCGTCGGGGAGCCGCCGGGGTCCGGCAGCCCCACGGGGTTCCAAGGAGAAGGGTGGTGGGGGTAACAGGGTGCGGGGAACGGCGCGGGTTTCCCTTGGGGTTGTCAGGGCTGGTGAGATAGTGCGAGCCCCGGGGCGGGATGCTGCGGGATTGCTGTCTGCTCCTCTCCCATCCCCTCCTCTTCTCTCTTCTCCCATCCCCTCCTCTTCTCTCTTCTCCCATCCCCTCCTCTTCTCTCTTCTCCCATCTCATCCTCTTCTCTCCTGTCCTCTCCCATCCTCTCCTCTCCGATCCTCTCCTCTCCCATCCCGTTCTCCTCTCCCTCTCCCTTTTCCTCTCCTCTCCCTCTCCCTTTTCCTCTCCGATCCTGTCCTCTCCCATCCCGTTCTCCTCTCCCTTCTCCCTCTCCCTTCTCCCTCTCCCTTCTCCCTCTCCCTTCTCCCTCTCCCTTCTCCCTCTCCCTTCTCCCTCTCCCTTCTCCTCTTGCCCTCCTTCTCCTGCCTGGCCGGCCGATGCTGGCCCATTGGAGAGGGCTGCCTGCCACGGGGTAGATTCCTGCTCGTTTGGCTCCAGCATCAGCCGTGGTTTCCGAGAGCAAAATGTCCCTGGAGCCAAACGCGGGAAACCCGTCATCAGCGAAGAACCTGCTCGGGGTGCCAGTGATTAAAGCTCGGGGAAATACTAGGGAAATAGGGAAGGTCCCGGTCTGGTCACGCTTTCTTGTTGCCCGTGGTAGCTGGCTGAGCTGTCCCGGCTGGGGCTGGTGGCTCACCCTGGTGAGGTGGGATTCCTGATGGTGGACCAAAAATCTCTCCTTTTGGTACTTGTGAATGTTGCTCAAGTTGGGTTGTTGCCTCTGGGTGAGTGCTGGCTCCCAGATCACAGCCCTCACAAGTGCTGGTGGCTCAGGGTGGACACCATTGCAAGCCTTTGCAAAGCTAAGGTCTGGTAGAGAGAGATTTTTGCCTAACTGCTTAGGAGGAAAGAGATAAATCATATTAAAATGAATTCATGCGATCTCGAATTTGTGACAAACCATAACATAGTTTCTTGACATAGTTCATTGATCCGCAGTCTCGAAGAACGTAAGTATATGCAACTTATTATAAGAAAAGTTGGTAATCCCTTTCCCCAGGGAGTGAGATCATCAGATGAAGGTTCACTTGGTTTCAATGTCCCACATCCTCTTGTTAGACCTTGAAGTTGGCAATGCAAGAAAACAGGAACTCCACCCTGGCTGGCTGAATTGTAGTGCTCTGCAGCTAGCTCCTGACCATCTGCCTTCGCTTCCTGTTATGACAGAGTTTTTGAACTTTCTGGGATGTGTGAAAAGTCATTATTTACCCTTCACTGCTAAGTAGGTGATGTGAAAGTGTCCACTTAAAACATGCTGCATATTCCCGTATGGAATGCTTTTCTGATTGAGTGGCATTTACTTTGTTTATTATTGCAATGATTTGAGGGGGTTTTTACATGTTTTTGCAGGTTTACTTATTTCTCTGGATCAACCAACCCTTAGCATCCAAAAAGATGTCCTCACAATAACGGCAAATAACACCCTAAATATTACTTGCAGGTAAGGGCCAACCTGTCCAGCCTGATTTTGAAGGGGGTAATTTATGAAGTGAGTTTTGTACAGAATCACAGATGATTGGGTCTCTCTCCTGTCATCGCTCCTGTTTCTCCCCACTCCCTTTGTGCCCCCCCACCTCGCTTTTTCCTGGGCAGAATTTAGGAATGACCTTAGAAGGTTGCAGTAAGGGAGAGCTGGGGGGCGCAGGGTGGCCGGGAGGAGGAAGCATCAGCTGTGTCCTCCTGGAGCCCACTGGTGGGCCAGGCTCGTCACGCTCCTTTTTGGGAGCTGTGTCACTTAGATTCAGCAGAACGTAAATCTCAATTAACTCCCTTATAGATGTTAATAATAGGTCGGTTTACCTGAATTTACCCTTCATGGCTTGATGCTCCATGTGATGGGATGAAGCCCGTTCCTCTCCATAGCCGTAGAGGGCAGCAGGGCAGGGGTTGGCCACCTTGGCATGGGTACTGCTGCTCATCACACACTCACGCTCCTCTAACATTTGCTTTCCCAGTGGTCAGAGACCAGTGGAGTGGTCCTGGCCAAGCAACCAGAGCAGTGCTGAGAAGCGTATCTCTGTGACAGACTGTAGCGACGGCCCCTACTGCAAGACACTTACAGTCCTCAAAGTCATCGGCAACGACACGGGGGACTACAGGTGCCTTTACAGGGACAGCCAGGCAGCTACGACCATCTATGTCTACGTTCAAGGTAAGTGCTTACACAGCTCTCAGGTGGCTCTTCCCCTCAAGAGAAAAAAGGGATATGAAGTTTTGACATTGAAATTCATTAGTCCTAGAATTTTTGATCCTGTGACACTGGGTTTTTTTTATTGCTTTCCTATTGAGGAATTACATGCCAGGAATTAGTTGCCATCAGTAGAAAAGCCTTTGTAGCTATAGTTTTGAGCTGTCCTGCCACACACAGTGCTTGGTCTGCTCTCCTCCTCCACCCAGAATGGAGCACAGATGTCTCTGCCGTGCTCCCAGCCTGTCCTCGTGAAGGCAGAGCGATTCCTGACCTCAGCAGGAGTTTCACAGGAGGGAGGATGGCAGAGATTGTACCTTTATTAAAAATGACAGATCGGATCACTTTTACAATTTGTACTATCTATTAAAAAAAAACCCAAAAACCAAACAACAAAAACCGTAAGCAAACCCAAACCATAAAATTCCATACATTTGCTGACTATCGTGGTAAAATCTCTTGAGGCTGAAAGAGCAAAGCTTCCCCACTCCTGCTGTCAGTCGTGTGGGTGGCAGCGCAGCTGAGTGTCCCTCCAGTGACAACGCTCAGCTTAAGTGTGTGCATTCACTGAGGCATCTGCTTTTCTGCACTAATGGCTTCACACTCAGCTCCTTATGCACCTTGTTTCCTTTTTATTGTTAACTTATAGTCACCATTTTGAAAAGCGAGGTGCTATTATGTATATGTGTTAGCTTGTTGTATAAGATCATGAACTTTATGTGTGTGTGTGTGTATCTGAGTTTGACAAGGATGCTGCCATTGGGGGAGCCCATGCAGCATCTCACTGCTTTTTAACTGGTATTTCCTGCAATACTTATGCAAGGAAAGTCACACGAGGGTAAATCAGATATTTTTGTCGGCATGAAGACTGTGGTGGCAGGAAGCTATTCTCCAAAGTGCGGGCTGCTGCTGATAACTCTTCTGAGAATATTGTAAAACCGAGAGGGGGGTATCTTTCAAAATATGTGCCCTCTGTTTAGTGTCATTGTTTAAGTATTTTACCACATAGAAAAGAATAACATTGATTTCAGAAGAGGTAGACAGGGAAAAACAAAATTGAAAAAGTTTTCTCCCTAATCACATGACAAATGATATCCATTTACCAATCGAATATTCTTCTAGATTACAGATCTCCATTTGTGACTTCAGTTAGTGATCAGCTTGGCATCGTATACATCACCAAGAATAAAACCGTGGTAGTGCCCTGCCTTGGAACCGTATCAAATCTCAACGTGTCCCTACATGCGGTAAGGAAAAAGCCTATTATTATTATTATAAGAGTTAGATGAAATCACTGTGACATAAATACATTGCTTGAAGTATAAATACATTTCTGGAAAGCTTCTTTCCATCCTTGGGAGTTTACAGCCTGTGATAACAAGGTGAGTGATCCTGTGCTCTCAAAATGCGGAGTGATCACCTGGGAAAGGGAGATATAACATCCCTGAGCTGGGATGTTAAAACTGGGGCCCTCTGGTTACAGAAAATGTTGGGCTTGAAAATTCAGGGTTGTTTGATATTCTTTTCTTTTTTTTTAATCTGATTACGTATTTTATCGATATTTCCAACAGAAATATCCAGAAAAGATATTTGTTCCTGATGGCAAATCGATTTCGTGGGATAATAAGAAAGGCTTCACTATACCCAGTCATTTAATCAACTACGCGGGCATGGTCTTCTGTGAAGCTAAAATAGATGATGAAAGCTACCAGTCTGTGATATACATAGTCGCAGTTGTAGGTAAGCCAAAGGTTGGGGTTTTTTTTTCCCTATAGCCAATGTTATTTTGCTCTCTACAACATACTGAACCAATTACATTTGGTTGGACTTGGGGTTATTCAATACTGACAATGCAGCTAATGCAAAATGAATGTTGTGATAGATATTACTTTTCTTTTAAATGCAATGTATTGTGTTCTTTCTGGTTGATCATTGGGATAAGTGCTTCTATTTTTATCGTTTGACATAGATGCCAAGGATTATTTCTTTTTCCTAACAATGCAAGCCTTTTTCCTAAAATCACTCTGTTCTGTATTCATGTATCCAGGATCCAAGTCATAGTTGAAGGGAATTAGAGGCAGGCATCCATCAGCAGCAGATGGGAGGGAGTTGCTGTGGGGGGTTACCAGGGGAATGAGGGATCTGAAGGTCACACTAAGAGCTAGGTTGTCTTCTCTCCTTCAGGCTTGTGTCCTGATGCTCACAGAGGTTTTTGCTCTCCTGGTGTATTTTGTCAGTTGTTCATCAAAGCCCAGAAATCATGTGAGGCTTCTGTGGAGGCTCAAGCCTGAGCTGAAACTGCAGCTCTTTTCTCTTTTGGCTGAGGACACGGTGACCACTTCAAGTGGCCGGGTGGCACCAAGGCAGTCTCGCCTTGCTGGGCAGGAAGGCACAGCAACCCTCCAGCCCTTACTCTGTGCCGCAGGCTCTTGCTTCTCCACCAAATTCACAAGTCCTCCCTCTGGTTTGGAGCAAATTCAGAATTTCTGCAGAATTTCTGCATTCAGAATACGATGTTTTGGAATGCTTTAAATATTTTATTGCACGAAGTAAACTTTGGATAGTTTTGCCAGCGCCAAACTGTTATTCTTAATAAGGTTCTTGCTTACTGCTGGGGAGGGGGATATATCTCTTTTAGTTTCAGGTCTCCCCTGAAAGGGTGAGAAGAGGGTGTCTAAGGCAGAGGAACTATGTGGGTCACCATCTCCTGCCGGGGGGGAAGGGGGCTCTGATCAAGTGCATACGTGTCTGACGTGGCTCTCAGATGGGAGATGCTCAGGGCAGTCTCATCCCTTCTCTCCAGGCTCTTTCATGCGCCCATCATCATACTGCACGGGGGCATCGAGGGGCCTCTTTCTAGCTGGGGTTTTGGTGAATTCGTGTGGGAAATGTGGTGCCAAGTGCTGTGAAGAAACCTCTTCTAACCCCCGTGTTTTGCGTGTGCCTTTTTCTTCCTCTAGGATACCGCATCTATGACCTGACGATGAGCCCGCACTACCAAGTAGAGCTGGCAGTGGGAGAAAAACTCGTTCTCAATTGCACCGTGAGGACGGAGCTGAACGTAGGAATCGATTTTAAATGGGACTACCCTTCCATCAAGGTAATTCCATAATGACTTAAAGGTGCCAGCATCACAATGAAATTTGATTTAGGTATAATGTTACTCCCCCTTTATCATATTGAGAAAGGAGATGATAACACGCAAAGAATTTGCTGGTATATACAGGTGTGCAAAGGGTGACAGGAGGAATAACAATAAAATTCCCAAACGCCTCTGTCTTTTATCTATTGCAGGAAAAACGTGCCACCATAAGGGATGTAAAAACCACGGCAGGAGAAGTGAAGAAGTTTGTAAGCACTCTTACCATCGACAGCGTGTCCTTAAGTGACAAAGGTCGATATACCTGCGCAGCGTCCAGTGGTCGGATGAACATGAAAAACAGCAGCTACTTCATTATCCATGGTATGGCATCTTCCACTTCAGTTTTGTTGGTTGCTTCAGATTTGGGATTGATTGCTGGGATTCGGAGGCATCTTGGGGATGAATCAAATGAACAGAACAGCAGCTACACTATTTCTTTTGCACTCACTGTAAGATTATTTTTATACCACAAGTTTAGCTAATGATAGGATTTTAAAGGATGCTGTATGTTATTGAAAGCCATAGAACGGGAAAATGGGCAGTAAAATAAGCTGAAGTAAGGCTCTGGTCCTCTTTGGTGTTGACCAAAGGTCTGTAAAGCTGAATTTGTGTAAATTACTTTTGTATATAGGTCTCCTGTTCTCAGGTGAACTTGGGCTGGATTCTGGTGGCACTGCGGGACAAGAGTCTGGGTGGGCATGAATGAAGCTAGTAAAATAAAACTTTGAACTTTTACATTATGAATAGATGAATCGAATGGAGTTTTGATCGTACGGAAATGATGCAAAGGAAACAACTTTGGCTAAGTGCATAGATAAGTACAAGGCCACATCCTACAGCCTTTTCTCAAGCCCCTCTCGGGCACAGCCCCAGCAGCTCCACAAGCTTGCTTCTAGAAAAAAAATTGCCTGCATGAGAACGGACCATTTTTAATCACTGACTCAGACAAAAGGGTTTATATTTTCAAGGAGACTGGTTTTCCTGAGATCTGATTTCAGGGGCCAGAATATTAATGGGTCTTTTTCTTTTCTTTTTTTTTTAAACATTCAAATTTACTGTGTGGCACAGTGATTCAAGATAGACTGAATTTTCTCCTGGGTTCTTTCTATTTCTCTTCAGGAGCCAAAACCAGACCATATGCTATAGTGAGTGTACCAGATATTAAGTCCATACCATGCTAAAGCTTAGCCAAAAGGCTAATCGTTGTCTTAGTCTGAATGCAAGTTTGTAACTTATAACAAGAAATGCAAATAATTCCAAAGTATTCTGTGACTGCAACAGTTCAAATGTGTACTTGAGAAGAGGCTGAAAGTATCTAAATTTATCACACTGTAGTTTTGAAGACTATTATTTCCTGGAATGAGTAGATCAAGCTAGTTTTATGATATTTATATTTTATATACATATTTATGTGTGTGTGTATATATATAGGTCTGGCAGTTGGCACATCATCCTGAGAGCTGAGTCTTGTCTCTGCTTTCCAGAGCTCCCCAATGAGGGAACTGGTCTGCTCCTCTGTGTGAGGGAAAGGACTGGGTTTTTATGGTGGGGTACCAGATATTAAGTCCATACCATGCTAAATCTTAGCCAAAAGGCTAATCGTTGTCTAAGTCTGAATGCAAGTTTGTAACTTTTAACAAGCAATGCAAATAATTCCAAAGTATTCTGTGACTGCAACAGTTCAAATGCGTACTTGAGAAGAGGCTGAAAGTATCTAAGTTTATCACATTGTAGTTTTGAAGACTATTATTTCCTGGAATGAGTAGATCAAGCCAGTTTTATGATATCTATATTTTATATACATATTTATGTGTGTGTATATATATATAGGTCTGGCAGTTGGCACATCATCTTGAGAGCTGAGTCTTGTCTCTGCTTTCCAGAGCTCCCCAATGAGGGAACTGGTCTGCTCCTCTGTGTGAGGGAAAGGACTGGGTTTTTATGGTGGGTCCAGAGCCCACCAGCTCTCTCCAGAGCCCAGTTTGGAGCCAACTGTGCTTTACCAGTGGCATCCTGTCACTGTCCTCTATTCGCCATCTGCTAAGTGCTAACCAAAACAAAAACCACTTATGCTTTTGTCCACATGGAAAGACAATTTCATTTGATTTTTCTGTAGAAAGTCCTTTTATACACCTGGAGAGGATGGAGAATGTGGTCGAGACAAAGCTAGGTGATACAGTCAAAATTCCTGTCAAGTTTAAAGGATATCCTCCACCAGAGGCGAAATGGTAAGGATCGGCACACGAGCTGTTTGGAAAAGTGAGTTATTCTTAGTCAAGGTAAATCTCTAAAGTATTCAAAGTGCTCTGTGTTTCCTTCAGGTATAAAAATGGAAAAGCCATCAGTGCAAATCATACAGTGAAACTTGGCTACACATTAGTGATCACTGAAGCAACTGAAAAGGATGCTGGGAATTACACTGTTGTCCTCACCAACCCTACCAACAAAATGCAGAAGAGACATATGTTTACCCTGCTTGTGAATGGTAAGTGTTGTACCAAAAAAGGTGCCTTTCTTTCATGTGTGGATGTCATGTATTACCCTTTTTAGAATTAAATTCATCCCAGAGAAGTGAAGACTGGGGTCGGTGACTGGGAGGAGAGCACTTGAACCTCAGCCCAGGGAAGGCAGAGGTGGCCCTTCTCTGCTGGCCCCAGGACGTGTTGCTTGAGAGGCTGCAGGCTCCTGGTGGTGTGTGATGATACTTTGTGTGGGGTTTTTTTTTTGGCAGGGTCCTGGTGGTGTGTGATGATACTTTGTGTGGGTTTTTTTTTTTGTTGTTTTCTGTATATTATTCCTTTGCCTCTGCATCCTGCTCTTTTCCTGCCCTCCTTGCTGGCCGTGCTGCCGGAGTCCTCCCCCACCCTGCTCCATCCTGACCCTCTCCCGCCTCGCCCATCCTTCCTGCCCCACGCAGGCTGTCCCTCCTCTTCTGACCTGCCCCGTGCAACCTTCCTCCTCTTCCTCCTCCTCTCTGCTCACCAGGAAACAGCTTAGCCCCCATGCTTTGAAGCCAGTAGGTCTTGGGAAGGGCAGGGAGGTTACGTGCAGTGGGATCGGGTCTGGGGAATAATATGCATTTCATGGTTGGGCATGGTGGTGGGGCTGCATTTTAAACCAGGAGGTGATGAAAGGAGGGTTTATAGGACACTCTTAAGCACTATGTCTTGAGGGCCTGTTCGTTCAGGAGTTGCGCAGGTCCATCCCTGGCTGTGTTTAGGGGCCGTTTAGATGCAGTGCTAAGGGACATGGTGTAGGGGAGGACTTTGTAGAGTAGGGTAGATGGTTGGACTCGATGATCCCAAGGGTCTCTTCCAACCTAGACGACTCTATGATTCTATGATTCTATATCCTTGGAGATACTCTATGTTGCGATTGGATGTGGGGCACTCTGTGAATTAGTCACTGTGGGTCTAAGGTGGTGGCATTGGGGAGCCATCAGCGGGAGGTGTAACCTGCTGCTCTCTCCTCCAGTCCCCCCCCAGATTGGCGAGAACGCGCTGCTGGCCCCTGTTGACTCCTACAAGTACGGCTCCACGCAGACCCTCACCTGCACTGTCTACGCTGTCCCACTGCCCGCCACCATCCTCTGGCACTGGCAGCTGGAGGAGGAGTGCACTTTCAGCCCCCAGTGAGTCCTAACCCATCTTCTGTGGCTTACGGAGCTTTTGAGGGATGGTTGCGTTGGTGGTTTTTTTGGGTGCATCACTTGTCCAGGCTCGGTACTGAGTGCAAACCCAATGGCCAGTGAAGAAAAGACTGTTGATTGTTTTCCCCCTGTACTTGGCACTGGTGAGGCTCCACCTTGAGTATTGTGTCCAGTTTGGGGCCCTTCACTACAAAAAATACATTGAGCTGCTGGGTGCTGGAGTGGGTCCAGAGAAGGGCAACGAAGATGGTGAGGGGTCTGGAGAACAAGTCTTATGAGGAGAGGCTGAGGGAGCTGGGGGTGTTCAGCCTGGAGAAAAGGAGGCTGAGGGGAGACCTTCTCGCTCTCTAGAACTACCTGAAAGGAGGGTGTAGAGAGGTGGGGGCTGGTTTCTTCTCCCAAGTACCAGGTGCTAGGACAAGAGGAAAAAGGCTCAAGTTGCACCAGGGGAGGTTTAGATTGGATATTAGGAAAAATTTTAGCATTGAAAGGGTTACTAAGTATTGGAACAGGCTGCCCAGGGAAGTGGTGGAATTGCCATCCCTGGAGATATTTAAAAGATGGGTAGACGTAGTGCGTAGAGATATGGTTTAGTGATGGTTTTTGTCAGTGTTAGGTTAATGTTTAAAGGTCTCTTCCAACTTAGACAACTCTATGATTCTGCTGAATAGGCAGATTGTTCCCGGCAGGCTCTGCCGAGGTCATCGCTGTCGGCAGAGGCAAGGGCCACCCACAGCAAGGAGCTGGCAATGCCTTCACGCTGCCATCATGCTTTCTGGAAGGGCATCATGTCTTTCGTGGGGTTTCAATCTGTGTGCCCTCCCCTCAGACCTCCCCATGGGCTGCAGGCCCCAAAACTGCATCCCAAACAGAGGAAATTTGCTGTTTATGCTAATTACAGATCCTTGTGGTGGCTGTTTTTTTTGTTTTTTTTTTTTACGCTCAAGTGTTGAGTGCAATGGTGCTCCTTATCTGTGTGAAAGTGTATCTGGGAGGATGTGCACTGATTGATGTTGGGGAATGATAGAGAGAGTGCCTGACTGAGATTCACGCAGCTTCCCTTATCTGGGCCTGCCATAAGCCCAGATTTCCTTTAAAAAAAAAAAAAAAAGGCCAGGAAAAAAAAAATAAATAAAAAAAAATTTCTTCTTTCCTGTTGTTGTTTTTAAAGTGATTTCCACTAGTTTCTTCCTTTGGTGCCTGGTCGCTTCCTACACAGCGGCTACTGTCCTCAAGAAATTCTTGTAGGGAGTTCAGTGATTTCTATGTCTCGTCTGTCTTCCTTTGAACTAAATTAACTTGAATCATCCATTTATGAATGGAGGTTTGTTCCCAGAATAGCTGCTTCCCTCCAAGCATCCTGATTGAGTTGACACAGGCAGATTAATTAGGAAATTCACCTTTAGGCTTGGGGGTTCCTTATTTTACAGAGCACAAAGGTCTCAGAAGGCTATAGGCTGCAATTTAATAGAAATGTTTCCAGAAACAAACCCTTCCCTCCCATATGCAGGTTGTGGCCAGTGATGTGTCTGATTTATAGATAAATATCTACATATTCTAAAAAGAGCACAAAACCACTCTCTCGAAGGGCAAATATTTGTCTTATCTAATATAAATATCTCTACTTATATCTCAGGAAAGTTCGCTCAGGAGCCAATCCCTATGCATGCAGAAAATGGAAAGTGATCTCAGAGAGAAAGGGTGGGAATCAGGTTGAAATTAAGAACCGAGTCGTTACTATTGCTGGGAAAACAAAGGTGAGCAGATTTTCTTTTCTGTTGGTCGGGGATGATTAGCCCTGTTCAGCAGTCCACGTATCTGGAAATATATCACTAGAGACGAGACTCTTTTCACCTTAAAGAGGTTAAAGTCGGGGGTCTGCTCTCAGCTAGTCCTGCAAGCTCCTGCTGAAGCCACTTGGCAGAGATAGATACCCATTTTCAAGTCCTTCAGACAGTGACCCCGAGCGAGTCTCCACTGATGAACAGAACTTACTTAGATTTCAGTGCTTACCTTTGAGCAATCTGAAGTTAGTTGAGTTAATCTTGACGATTAACCACAATAGGCAGAAGCAGGAGAGACTGAAGAGCAGCAAAAGCTGTGGGTGCAGCATTTATTAACACATATAACAAAGTCTGCCTTCTGGCTGGCTGCTTTTTCTTGGTTTCTTTTGTCTGATGGTTACATACTTAAGGACAAAAATGTAGACGTGAGGAGGGGACCGTGCTCTTCTCATTTGTGCTTTGGAGGGATTTTTGGTTGTGCAGACACCTGCAGAGCACTCTGCTGAGTGGTCGGGGTGGTCAGGGTCATGGATGCACTTCAGGTTCCTCGGTTGTTCTTTCGTAGAACGTGAGCACCCTCGTGATCCAAGCAGCCAATGTGTCTGCTTTGTACAGATGTATGGCCACCAACAGGGCTGGGTCGAGCGAGAGAGTTATCTCCTTTCACGTCACCAGTAAGTATTCCCTGTTGAGGACAGCCGTGTTAAATTAATGTTATCTTGTCCCTTTCCCTGTTTCAATGTTGTCGTCTGATTCCCGCCCTTTATAAAATCCTTTCATTCTTTAGGAATTTAGGTTTTCCTAAGGTCTTCCTACTGCAGTCTTTAAAGTCAGCACTTAAGTGCTGCCAAATGATTAGTTCTGCTGGCATCCGTGGAGTGGCAGTCCCATGAAAATGATGCAAAATGGGCACTGCTGTCCCGAGAGTGATTGCTATTAGGCTTCTGCAGTCGCTTAAAAGAGCTACAGAGCAATTATGGTAGTGTCACAAAAGGAGTAAAGATGTCCCATAGAAGTTAAGACTAATGTTTCTGAAAACAATGGCAAAGAGCTTTTGTCTTCTTAAAAATCAGTCCCCATATTCAGATGCTGAAATATTATTTTAAGCCAAGTCTATAAGATAATCCTAAGAATCACCTTACAATGCTGTAAGTCTCTATAGGAAGAGGAACTGTATTCATTACACAGGCCTTCCTTTGATCCTTCTTAAATGTATTGCTTTTAATGAGATTGTACTCTTTAGATGATTGATTGATCGATTGATTGATTTTTTCAGTATTTTGTTTCCTTATTTCCAATTGGATAAGGTCAGGATATTTGTAAAAAGGCTTTTTCAAGTTAGTGTTGGCAACAAAATGTGCAACCTAATAGGAATTTCTTTGATTTTTTTTTTTTTAACTTGCAGGAGGTCTTGAAATTAATCTCCAGCCTCGGAATCAACTCACAGAGAAAGATAACATGTCCTTGCAATGCACAGCAGACAAATTCACCTTTGAGAAGCTGTCGTGGTACAAACTCAGTGCTCACACTTCGCAGACTCCCTTTGGAGGGCTGCCCATGCCTGTTTGCAAGAACCTCAATGCCCTCCAGAAGCTGAATGCCACAGTTTCCAATACCAACGGTGAAAATGTCACCCTAGAGCTCATCCTCCGAAACATCTCTCTCCAGGATGGAGGAGACTATGTTTGCATCGCTCAGGACAAGAAGGCTAAAACACAGCACTGCCTGGTGAAGCACCTTACTGTCCAAGGTAGGGATCTCTTCCTGTGAACCAAAAAGGGTGGTTGCATATGAAAATAAGTGCAGTAGTGTGAATTTTTGGTATCTTCAGGTCTTGGGTGGGCTGGCTCAATGGTGCACTCAGTGTGTGAAATAGATTTAGACCAATTGTTGTAGCACAGAAGCCTGAGGCTTGTTTGGGCAGCATGGACTTACCATTTATTTCATCAGTACCAGTGAGGAAACACTGAGTGAGCCACCATGTTGTGCTGTCCTGGGTGGACACCTGATGGACCAGCTGTTTCAGACTCCTCAGAATGACTGTGCAAATAGAAATGTGAGGGAAGAAATTTCTCACCTACTCCTTCTTCCCTCGGCAGCCTGTGCAGTTACAAATTAAACCATTTAAAGCAGATTATATCAATACTGTTACATTTTTTTTGGCTATCATCATTTTTTCATGTCATGTGGAAATTTGACTATGATCTTAACATGAACACTGTGGCTATTGGTGTTATAAAAAGATTTGAGACTGTTACCTGGCCAAGCATGTAGAGTGCCATCAAGTGCTAGTAAAATAGATATTTTCTTTGTGGTCAGTAATTTTGCCATATTTTCAAACCAACAGAGCCCATGGCACCCACACTTGTAGGAAATCTGGAAAATCAAACAACAAACATTGGTGAAACCATAGAAGTGTCATGTGCAGCGAATGGCATTCCTCCTCCAAACATCATGTGGTTTAAAAATAACGAAACCCTTGTTGAAGATTCAGGTGAGGATTGCTCCTTTGCTATGAATTGTCTATCACTTAAGGGCTTTCTTTCATGGGACTCACTGCTGATTTTTACCATGAAGAGCCTCATTTTGAATTTTTAACAAAAAGTGGCATAAAAATAGCAGAACTAAAAGAATCATGATGTTTTCCAGGTATTGTTTTGAAAGATGGAAACAAAACCCTAACCATACGTCGAGTGAGGAAAGAAGATGGAGGGCTCTACACCTGCCTTGCCTGCAATGTCCTTGGATGCAGAAAAGCAATGGCTTTTTTTTCAGTGGAAGGTTAGTGTTAGCTTCTCTCCTGAGTGTGCATGAAATCTTTATAATCCCTAAAAGGAAAAAACTACTGGCTATCCTGATGGGAGATCTGAAAATACACCATGAGATTTGCGAGAAGTCCTGACCGTTCCCATCAAGCTCAAATTGGGTGCTGTCATGGCCATTGTAATCCCAGCTGTTGAGTCTGATGCTTTCTTCTCCACAATGTTGTTTAGTGCTTTTCAACAGAAGCTGAATCTGTCTTTCTTGTGGTTGCAAAGAAAACTCTGCCAGTCTACGTGGCATGCAAATCTATGCAACAGAGCCTACCTAAACCTGCAGATAACGCGGGGCATCTCTATTGTCCTGGCAATGTAATTGTTATAGTACATTTTTTAACAGTTGTAACTTTTAAAACTATCTAATTACTGTCATAGCATCTAAGAAAAAAGGAGTGAAGACTTTGTGCAGTCTGTTGTGATGGCTGCCCCATTTTGGTGACAGGAACTGGTAGCAGTTTTGGGTTAGGGGACTCTAGCCTTAGTCCACCAGGCTCTGAAAGTAGTGCTTGTGAGACCTATCTCTCACATGTCCTATTGGGGTACACTAGAAGGCAATTTGCAATGATAAATGATAAACTCTAACAAGAGGTTAGTCCTCAGTTGGATTAAATGGAACCATAATCGTCTTTCCACCAAGAGTTGCAATGAGAAACCTTGAGCTAAAGACTCCTTGCCCTTTATATTAGTATATTTGCAAAATTTAGGCACTGAATCCTTCACAAACCTCTGTCTTATAAGTCAGGGTGATTGTCCGATCTGTTCCGTTAAGGTAATTAAAGCAGCATCCTGTTATTCTTATAGTCCCATTAGGACATTAAGACGTTGAGCAATATGTTTACATGGGGTGGAAATTATCTGCAGCTGACATCAATGTAGATTTCAGCTGATGTGGTAAATATGGCTGGGGCATGTCTGCAAAAGTTAGAAATCTGTGTAGGACATACTGTTTCACTCCAGGAAATTTATAGTGCAGCTCGTTGGGGTCATGCAACAGAGTGTGCTACTGTAGGAAAACTTGTCTGGTGTGAGGGGTGAAATACGGGAGCATGATATGGTGAACGGGAGCTGGAAAAGAGAGCTGCTCTTGCACATTGATAGGTGTTCAAGTGATATCTGCTGGAGACTATTTTACTGGGAAAAGGGATGTTGTAAATAAGTCCTTATTTTCATGTGTGGTTGTAGAACCACATCTTTTTCATGCCCCAGATGAAGTATGTAAAGAGACAAGAGAGAGATTGTTCTCTCAGCACTTATTTACTATATGATGGATTTTTTTTTGGTTTCTGGAGAAGGAGTTGTTGATCTTGAGTATTCCAAAACAATGATTTATTTGAAAACATGAGAATTTACTTTTATTATTTTCCAATGGTCCAGATAATGTCCTTGGAACAAAGCTGATGGTAAGAAATTGGGTGGTGTGTAAACCAGCATGAAACTCAGCGTAATATTCCAACATAAACCCCCAAGCTTTTTGTTTTGTTTTGCTTTGCTTTCGTTTCCTTGCTCCATGTTGCACTTTTAAAACGAACCTTCAGAACAAGGACCTCCATTCTCTCCTTTAATGAATGAACAAAACCAATACGCTTCCAACTATCACTCAGATATTCATTTATTTCTTCCCAGGCGCTGAAGAGAAAACAAATCTGGAGCTCATTATCCTCGTTGGCACTGCAGTGATTGCCATGTTCTTCTGGTTGCTTCTTGTAATCATCCTCCGGACCGTTAAGCGGGTAATGAAAAAATTCTCGTACTGTCCTATCAGCGCTGGTCTTGCATGACAAATGAGAGCTGACTTGAGGCCTTTTGTGTTGTTTCTTTCCATTGTTCTTAAATCAACAGACACATTTTTTCTCTCCATGCCATAACATTCTTGACTGGAACCGGGGGCACAGAAATTTGTTTTTAATTGAACAGGCCCTTGCAAGAGAAATAATGTTTCAGCTGGTTTTGTTTATTAAAAAAAAAAAAAAGTGCAAGTAATTAATGATGATTGCTCTCATGATGACATGGTGTAGGGAAATGGTAGCCTGGCATTTCTGGGAACTGGTGAAACACTGCAAAGTGAGAAAATGGCACTTTGTCTGCCTATTGCCAGCAAAAAAACCTGTGCAACTGCAACTAATGGCATTTTCCAGGCCAATGGAGGGGACATGAAGACTGGGTACTTGTCAATCATCATGGATCCTGATGAAGTCCCTATAGACGAGCACTGCGAACGGCTCCCGTACGATGCCAGCAAGTGGGAGTTTCCCAGAGACCGGCTAAAGCTAGGTATGTCTTCATTGCAGGGGCCATTTAGTGATACTGCAGCCAGCCCCGTGCTGGGGGGGAGTTCAGGTTCTGGCTTGCCATGGGGCTGCTCTGATGCAGGACCCCCTTGATGGGCTCTGTGGTCCCCTAGGATATAATGCATCCTCTCCCCATTATCAGCCCTGTGTTGATGTTTGATAGATAAACTCAGTTAAGAGTTACTGTTTATTCTGCCTCTCTTGCCCACTGGGCCAGGCAAATAAATCACAGTATGTCCATCTTCTCACTTCAAGGTAAACCTCTTGGGCGTGGAGCTTTTGGTCAGGTCATAGAAGCAGACGCGTTTGGGATCGACAAAACCGCTACTTGCAAAACAGTGGCAGTCAAGATGCTTAAAGGTAAAAATGATGACGAAAACTTCACCTTGAGTACACAGTAGAGTGAGAATCGCCAATAATATAACCAGTAGATAGGAAAAAAAAAAAAATCAAAATGCTTGTACCAGTGGTGTATGCAAGTTTAGCTTAACAGTTGTTGTCATGGCGCAATGATAAGGGAAAATACATGCCTTTCCCCCATCAATAACTGGAGCAATGTGAGCGTGGTTTCTCAGACATTGCTTTATAGATCTACTCAGGTTTGGTATATAAACTTGCTCCTGCAAGCAATTTGCACGTGTCCATTTTTGCCTTGTGCAGCCTGGTAGGGAGCTTTCTGCACATCTCAGACAACAGCTGAGGCACACTCCAAAATAAGTCGTGGTTTCGAAAAGCTTTTCGCTGCAGAAAAGTTGAAAGTGGCGGTTCCCAGACACATTGTTCCTCAAAAGGACGTGGCTGGGGCAGCAAAATGTGGCTGCCAGCAGCCGGGGGCTGTATCCCACCCTCTGCTGTATGGGAGGAGGAAGGGTGGGAAACCCAGGGGAATTCTGACATTACAGTGTGAGAAGTCGCAAGTGCAGGCAAAACCTGTTGCAGACTCATTGCAATGGGATGAGGGTGCAGTAATGACAATAAAAATGGGAAAGCCTTGTCCTTCCAGCCTCCCAGCGCTCCAGTCTGTGGACCCATTGGAAGGTCTGTAGGAAAAAAAAGGTGCTGCCCTTGGCAAACTTTGGAAAATGTTGAAAGGCAGAACAAACCCAACCCTGTCATGCACATTGTGAGCTTTCATCAGTGTCCTGTGGCATAGCTGACCCAGGCTACCAACCAACAAGACTTTTCATTAGATGGGCTGGAAAAATAACAACAGAGAACACAGAAGAGGGGAAGACCTTTCTGTCTGTGATGCTCCTGATCTGTGTTGTTTTTCCTCTGCAGAGGGTGCAACCCATAGCGAGCACAGAGCTCTTATGTCAGAGCTGAAGATCCTCATTCATATTGGCCATCATCTCAATGTTGTCAATTTACTTGGAGCCTGCACAAAGCCAGGAGGTGAGTAACTTCTCAGTGGGTGGGAAAGTGATAATAAAAACCTTATTTCTGCCATTTCTGCTGCATAGAAAATTGAGATTCAAAAAGGAAGGGCTGGAAAACATAGTCTTTTTTTTTTAAAAAAAAATTCTAATAGGAGTGAGAAGGTCCAAAAGCTCAGTGCTCAAGACCCCTGACTTCCACATCCAGCTCCATCCCTTAATTGTTCTATCACTTTGCTATCACCTCAGATACACTTTTATAGTAACAGACTTTGGAGCTAAGTCTAGTACCAGATTTGACAAAGTTGGTCTTATTCTTGTCACCAGCTACAGTGCAACTGCAAGTTGTGACTTCCCTTCCTGGATTTGGATGGGCTGTGGGTGCCTCTGTATATGTGTAGGAGGGAAGATTGCAATTTGGAGTCCAGCTCTGGGTGGATCTATTTTATTTTATAATCGGGGACAGATGTTTTGTTTAACAAATCCAGTACTGCACGCTAATTTGGACGAAATTCAGTGTAAAGTAACTCAGTAATAATTTTTCAGGAAAGCTGACTTGTTGGCTTACTGTGGGATCAGAATTTAATTTGTGAAGTTCCATGACAGAATTGCAATCATTGAGGGAAACATAATCCATAAATATTTCTTTTCTTGTTTATTCCATAA
This sequence comes from Calidris pugnax, assembly GCF_001431845.1. Lineage (NCBI taxonomy): Eukaryota > Metazoa > Chordata > Aves > Charadriiformes > Scolopacidae > Calidris > Calidris pugnax. Next base: position 1,632,539 of record NW_015090868.1, on the reverse strand, counting down.
TAAAATAGAGATGGCCAGTATCTGGAACCTGGGATGGAAATTTATCATTGTAGCATATGCCTTTATGAAGCAATTTGAACATGAAATACCACATTTGAACTGTACATTAAGGCATCTATATCTGAAACCAAGATTCCCATTTTAAGTTTTAAGGACTTAAACTGCCTGCACAAAAAGAGTATGCGTGTACTTTATTGCAAATGAGTGGTTAATTGCACTGAAGTTCACTCAAATATGTATGTCACATCCTTACAATGTCAATTAGCGCAGGCAGTTATTGGCACTTTAAGTATAAGCACACGGCTATACATTTTCACATATGAAATTAAACCAGTGATTTTCAAAAGTCTGTGCTTTCTTTTCCTTCCTTATACAGCAGAAAAGGAATAATTTCCCTGCTTTGATTATATTACTTTTTTTTTTTATTACTGATATTTTTAAAAACCTCTGGGTGGTAGAATGCTTTTTGAAACGCATGTATTTCTAGCCATAAATTATGCTGTGAGATAAGGTGGGATATAAATGGTCTTTCTAAGGAGTTGCTTAATGTGTTGTACAGGCCCACTCATGGTGATCGTGGAATACTGCAAGTTTGGAAATCTCTCGGCTTACCTACGGAGCAAGAGGAGTGAATTTGTCCCGTACAAGGTAAGGAGTCAAGGTTAAAAGTATAATGTTTGGCTTGGTGGGTTTTTTCCACACGCGATGTTTCTGTTCCTGGTGCAGACTGAAGTGGCAATCCTTGGGGACACTGAATATCTAGTACTTCTCATGGGAATGAGAGATGGCAAAGACATCAGAGGTCACCTAGTCTTTCCCCTGGCCCCTGCAATGTAGCTATTTTGTTATTGTTAGCTTAAAATGTGCAAAGGAACTGGGCTTCCACTATTTCCCTTGGCAGATTGTTCTACACTTGGCCGTATCTGTCAGGAAGTTTTTTCTGATTATCAGCCTGAATTTTTTCCTTTCTAAGTTAAGATACAGACCACCTTAAATAACTGCACTCCCTGCTCAGTGTATGTATACACCAGATATCCATAGGCATCTTCTGTCATGCGATTATCCTTTCCACGATCCCCTTTGCCTCCTTGCAGAACCAGGCTATACTTTTTTTTTTTTTTTTTTTTTTTTTACCTTATGATTATGTAATTTTCCCTGTTCTTAAAACAAGGCTTATGCAAGCTGCAAGCTATTGCCAATGAAGAGGACGGCCTTGAGGTGATGCCTTTCATCTCTGAGCTAATATCAGTTTCTCATCAGTTCTCACAATGCAACAAAATGACATTTTTAACATTTATCCCTTTCTCCCATATTTCTGTCCTTCACCTGATGTTTCCCCCCTTGCAGACCCAGGTTTTCTTTTTTTTTTTTTTTTTTTCTGTTAATCATTTTGAGTAATTGATGTATCTCATGAGTGCACGTTCAGCTTTTCACCTCCCAAGTCCTTTGCAAAGGGGAGCTCCATCACAGCATCCCCTCTTTGCATCCCATTTGAAAGGTGGGAGAAGATGGAGTCTGACATTTTCAAGCTAATTTCTAGATGCCTCTGAGAGGGGGTCTGATATCTGGAGAGGGTTGGTTGGGAGGATCTATCCCCCCCGAGGGTCAGATTGATAAAGGACATGGCTGCATGTACCCAGCTCTGAGCATCGTGCTTGGGACCCTACCCTTTTTCACCCAGGGCTCAGAGGGAAGCCCCTGGGCTCTGCTTGGCCATGCTGGTAGACCTGAGTCTTCCTGCAGCCTCCGTGTCTAGGTCAGAGCTTCTTCAAACCGCTTGTCAGTTTTCCAGGGGGTTATTTTTCTTTATCCTTGGAGTCATTGTTTACTATTTTATATTGGCAAAGGCAGCTCGCTGCATCCTCTTGTGAGGTAAAAAGGATAAACAAACATCTGAGAGGCCTTGAAGGAAGAGGCAGGGTTTCACAAGGGTGCTGACCCTTGCTTACATAAGCTGTGGGGATAGGAATTGGCAATGGAAAAAAACAGCCCAGCCAGGGGAGAAAAGTCACCAAACTGAAGCAGGGGAAAATGGAAATGTGGTAGAGGAAACCTGCAAGGCTGGCATCCTCCCTAGAGGCATTTGCTGGTTGCTCCAGCGCTGGGCTGCCCTCCCTGCCTTTGGTGGTGCCAGTGGCACAGATCGTGGGGAGCATCATTGTCTCTCCCAAGGAAGCTTCTGGCATGCTTTCTGCTTCTGATTTCCCCCACCCTCTCCTCCCATTTCTAGACCAAAAGTGCCAGGTTTCGGCAGGGGAAGGAGAACTACGTTGGTGACGTCTCCGTGGACCTGAAGCGACGGTTGGACAGCATCACCAGCAGTCAGAGTTCAGCAAGCTCCGGCTTTGTGGAGGAGCGGTCCCTGAGTGACGTGGAAGAGGAGGACGGTAGGATATGTCTTCTCCTGGTCTTGGAACGGCTGTCATTGGTGGGGGCTGATGAGGGACATGGGGGACTGTGTCATTTCCAAAGCTCCCTCAAAGCTGTGTGTAGGGTAATTCCTAGATGACCAACATTCCCAAGCTGTGGATTATCTAGTGCAGCATCCTAGAAACCCTCAGCCCAACCCCAGGTAATGTCCTGCCTGAAAAGGGTGCATTTTTAGTGCCCTGCCTCTTGGAGATCCATCTACTTAATGTCCCAGTGACTTTAGGGAAAATTGCAGAGCACAAACTCTGAAGGCAGTCCAGAGAGGGATGCGCCAGGATGCTAACTGAATTTCCTCCAGAAATTACCCAGAAGTTAAGTAGCATGAAATTCCATCTGCTTCACTGCTTATTAGCAGAGAGGTTAATTTGCCTTCCCGTCGCACAGGTGGTCTGTCAGGAACAGGAAACCTGAATTATCCACTCATTCAAAGTCTCCCCTGGATACACACACCCTCAGCATCTCACTGATGCGTTTGCCATGTTTTCCTTTGGCAGAGACAGCAAAGTGGTCAGTGCTGCCAGCATGTTTCAGAGACCGCTAATTTCAGCAAGTGATGGGATCAGATTGGTCAGGAGGGAGGCTGTAGCCTCAAAGAAAATGCAAAGAAAAACATCAATATGTTAACAGGGAAGATGATCTTGAGGTTTCAATTCGATCCTAATAAGTAATGTCAAGCATGCATTTTATGCATTTCCGCACCATTTTGGTTCTTTTCAGACCTCTGTGGTGTAACCATGACCCTCTGGGATGCTGTAAGGAGTACGTAGACTGACAGCAGGCCTTGAGATGAGGGTGTTAGCCACCAATGTTGAAGTTCTTGGTAGATTTCTTCTTAAAATCAAGAGCTGAGCAAAGCCATTGAGTTGTTTATTTCAGCAGGAACAGGTGTCTTGGTTGGATACTTGAGTATTTCTGCATTGAGTTGTTTATTTCAGCAGGAACAGGTATCTTGGTTGGATACTTGAGTACGTTATTTCTCCAGGTCACTAGAGGATGAGGTTAGGCTTCTTCTACCCCAAATTAACAGGGCTTTGTGCCAAATTCAAGTCTTTCTCCCCATGGCATATTCTTCCCCTGTAAGGACTAGGTGGGGCCTCCCTCTCATTGATTTCCAAATACATCTGCTGAAACAACAGCAAGTCTTTCCTGTCCTAGGAACTTGGGAGTTTTGGTTGTTTTTCTTTTGGGATTGTTTTGCAAATCTTTCCACTGGTGGGAACTCTGGAAATAAGCAAGGAGGCCTTGGGGTATAACCCATCATATCAAAGTTTATTTTACACAGGACTGGTTTGGTGTAAAATGGGTTGTTAGTGATAATTACTCAGCCAATAAAGGGCTAGGTTTGCTCTTCCAGTTCAATGTGGCATAAGGTTAAGATGGACTTTTACCTAAAAAGCAGTTATGGGTGAAATCAGTGACAAAGGGCATGTTTGACTGTCGTCTGATTCTTTGCAGCTGGTCCTGAAGACCTTTGCAAGAACCCTTTGACCATGGAGGACCTCATCTGTTATAGCTTCCAGGTGGCGAGGGGAATGGAGTTCTTGGCTTCACGCAAAGTAAGGAACTTCTCAGGAAGAGTGGCATGTTATTTATTTGACTGCAGGAAATAGTGCTGTAGGTCTATGGAAGGAAACAGCGTGTTCATCTTTGGACTAGCAGTCACCCCCAACAGTTTCTTTTTGCCCTAAGACGTACCCGAATCATTAATACTACAGAGGGAAACAGCCCATGCTTTTATTGACACAAATGTTAGTGATCTGTGTAAGGTTTATGGGTCACCGATTCATAGAAGAGTGATTACATGGTTGGAGGAGGGGAGCTGACTTATGAGGACCATTAAAGGAATTAGGGACAAATCCCTGCTAACTGGAGCTAAACTAGAGCAAAGGAGTTTGCTCTGAGAAAGTCTCCTGTATCTTGTGCAGTGGGATTGGAAGGGCAGTGTGAGGAGAGACGAAGCCCACCTATGAAACATCATGGATGACTCTTTGGCAAGTCTCTTGGCACCCAGTAACACCTCACCTGCATTTTGGCCTTCTAGAAGTGCTTTTCTGTGGTTTGATCCTAAATACATATAGTACATGTTTCAAAGGATGTGAATTCCAGCAAGACTGAGGAATTGCCTGCAGTTGTATAGAAACAAAAAATACTACTTAGAAGTGGAGAAGGAAATAGAAACTGGGAATACTCTAGAGTTCAGGCTAGCTGTCCACCAGAAGATTTCAGAATCTTTTCTAAAAACATGCATTTGTCTACATTTCATCCACCCTGGCTGGTGGGTATATGTAAAAATATGTCTTCCCAGGATCTGCAGCTCTAGTCCATACTAGAAGCAAATCTGCAGCTACTTTCAGGGCCTGGCTTTTTTACTTCAAGCTATTGAGTTTTGAAGTCTTTGGGTTGTTGCCTGAGCTGTTGTTCTGCATAGGTAAAGACGTGGACTTTTCTTACTAACTCCTAGAGACAAACTACTCTTTAGTTTGTGTTGGAATCAAGCCGGTGTTTTAGTGTGGTATGTTTTTCAGAGAGAGAGGGGAGCGCACAGATTTGAGTGAACCTAAGTAAATCTCAAGGTAATCAGATCTGAACCTGTTTTGTGTCAGCTTCTTAGGATAATTAATTAGCTAACTTCAAAGGCCCTCTCTGCATAGTGGATAAACAGATGTATGTTTGGACTTGGGAACACAAGTGTCCCCAAGCCAAATCAGTTGTGACCATCAAAAAAAGCACTTAAAATCAGTAACTGTTGATGCTGAGGTTTCTTTTTCTTAAAAGGTTTTAGGAATTATCTGGCCTCTGAGGGTAGGAGAGCACATATGTGAAAGAGATCAGTGCTGGGGACGGAGCTGTGACGGCAGGCAGCATATGAAGTTGTTTACTTCTCTTTGCAGTGCATCCACAGGGACCTGGCTGCTCGTAATATCCTCCTGTCAGACAATAACGTGGTCAAAATCTGTGATTTCGGCTTGGCTCGAGACATCTACAAAGACCCAGATTACGTCAGGAAAGGAGATGTAAGTTTCAGATTCTCTATTTGACAGAATTAATGTGAAGTCAGGACTCCTTTTTTTTTTTCTTTTTGCCTTAAATGGATTTGTGGAAACTCAGTGTTTTGCTAAACTGTGATACCTTTTTTTTTTTACGGAAATGCTTTCAGGCCCGACTACCCCTAAAATGGATGGCACCAGAAACCATTTTTGATAGAGTATATACCATTCAGAGCGATGTATGGTCCTTTGGAGTTCTTCTATGGGAAATATTTTCGTTAGGTGAGTCACTTTACTTTTTGCTGAGCCATCTTAAATTTTAAACACCAGAGTCTGAAGAAAACAGTCAAAGTGTTCTTGGATCCTCTTTAGCGGGTTTTTTTTTTTAAATTCTTGAAAATTTCCTGTTTATTTTCTCCATCAGAATAAAATGCTTAAATTTCTTTAACAATGTAACTGGAGGAACATGGACTTGAAATGCTTCTTCATACAATTTCAGTATGTGATGATGTGCCTCATTTACTCAATCAGTCGCTGTTTCCATCAGAAATATAAATCATTTGCACATCCAAATATAGTAAATTGCCTTATTAGCTCAGCCTATAGATAATTATTTGTTTGAAAATGAATCCCAGAATTTCAGAGTCTAATGCATTAACTTTACTGTTGCTCTCATTTTAGGGGCGTCACCATACCCTGGAGTGAAAATTGATGAGGAATTTTGCAGAAGGCTGAAAGAAGGAACAAGAATGCGAGCGCCAGACTATACAACACCAGAAATGTGAGAAACTGTTCTTCCAGCCACCCGCATTTACCCCACAATAATAGCAAGTGCTGGAGCAACAATAGGTGCTCTTTTCGTTATGCTGATATTTTAATGGGCTTTGTCCTTCTAGGTACCAAACAATGCTGGATTGCTGGCACGGAGATCCTAAGCAGAGACCAACTTTTTCAGAGCTGGTGGAGCACCTGGGGAATTTACTACAAGCCAACGTCCGTCAGGTACTTGAAATGTATTCTCTGATGGCTAAAACTGCCAGCTGAACCCTTTCTATCCTGCCAGCCACCACAAAATCCTGTAGTCGGGTACCATCCACTGGAGCCGTTGGCAAGTCTGGATTTCTTCCACTGCTCCCGTTACTGACCAGCAGTTGGGGCAACTTGCAAAGAAGAATGAGTTGGGGATGGGAAAGTTCATAGAAGTCTGTTGTGGTAACCAAAAACCACTTTACCCTGCCAGCAAGGGCTCCCCATGACACCACCACTGTTGTTACTTAGCTGTCTTGCTGGGGAGGTGTTGGCACAGGCTCTGGGCAACCTGGACCAGTGCTTGGTCACCTTCACCCTAAAAAAGTGTTTCCTTGTATGTTCAGAACATACTTTGTGTATATTTGCCCATAACCTAATACAGTTGGATCACTAATGATTTAGACCCTCCTGGCATGAGCTGTAATGTACTGTGACTATGAAAGGCAAACATGATTTGCTGTAATCCAAAAGGCATAGATGCAAAAAAATTAGAGAAAAGGTGGAATGTACTAACGGTTTCTTGTGGGACTATAAATAGGTATGCATAGGATATGCGGAGGATGCATAATCCATTTTTCTCTTCATACTTCACAGCAGAAATGTAAACAAGTGGAATAAATTTTTAAAAATGCTGTTCTTGTTGTTGACATCAAGTTAGATGCCAAAGTATTGATAGAAAATTTCCTTTATTTGCTATCTCTATTCCATTCTTTTTTTCATTTACTTCTTATGCTTAATTTAATCTTTCTGATTAATACACTGTAGTCTGATTCAGTCTCAATTTCAATTTAAGGTTATTTTTTTTCTCAGGTTCATATTCTTTGTGCCATTGGGATTCAAACATTGCTAAAAAACTACATTTTTTATTTCAAAGACATCGATAAAAAGTTCAGTTTATACATTATTTTACAGTCTGTCATAAAATTCTCAAATTTTTATCTAAAACTACTTGGCAGTGGGTTTTATTAAGTTTCTTTCTTTTAATGTAGCTGGTCCTGCAAAGGTAGTGTAATATTCACAGTTTAATAAAGCAACCAGTGTAGCACTGTTGGACTAATGCATTCTCCGTGTACGTGTGTGTAGCTGTTTGTGTCCATGTATATCTGTAGCCTATTTAATTTTTGTATTTTTTTCCCTGCATTCTACAGGATGGTAAAGACTACGTTGTCCTTCCTCTGTCAGTATCGCTGAATATGGAAGAGGATTCGGGTCTCTCTCTCCCAACTTCACCTGCTTCCTGTAGGGAGGAAGAGGAAGTCTGTGATCCTAAATTCCATTATGACAACACAGCAGGAATTAGGTATTTTATATGGTGGACATCCTACTGGGGCCTCTGGGCAGGTTTTGTTCATGCTGGGGGCAGGGAAAATGAAAGGAAGAGACTTCAGCTGCCTGGTCTGTATTTAACATCCTCCATAGGGATAAGAAGGAATCCGTGGAGTTTTTGTAGGCAAAAACTTGTTTTTTACCTCTCCAAATGCTTGTTGGCGGGGGGGGGTTGTATGTTTTGTGGTTGTTTTGTTGGTTTTTTTTGCTACCCTTTCAAGATTTGGTATTCTCATCCAAAAAAACTCCAACAAAACACCAATGTGAAAGTATTTGTTATTTAGTTTTTAAGAACCAGAACAAATACAAAGTTTTACGGATCCAATTCAGTTGTGTTCGTACTCCTGTATTGCAGATCCCTAAAATGTTAATGGTAATAGGTTTATCATTAGTAACCTTTCTGGCATTTCCCCTCCTAAAGTCAAATGTTGGTAAATAGGTCATGAATTGATAACCAAGGGGAATGCTACCTAAATAGTGTTGCCTCTGGTTTTTGTCCACTGCTGGCTTCTGGTGGGCTGCTGGGGCATCCTTGATGGACCAGTAGTGGTAGATGCTGTTGGGTATCGTGGGAGAGGTGACTTCCCTGTAAGGAGTTTGTACTTGTTGCACTTAAGCAGGACTTAATGCTGGACCTTGGCAGGACCTCAGGTATGGGATGTAAGGAGAAAAGTGGCTGATCAAACTCAGCCACTTAGATGCTGGGAGCCCTGAGCTGCTTGCTGCAATCATCTCAGAAGAAGGAGAAACTCAGCCACTTAGATGCTGGGAGCCCTGGGCTGCTTGCTGCAATCTCAGAAGGAAGAGGATAGAAGGGGATGGATCCAACCATCAGGGCAGAGATGGATTCTTGGCAGGTTTCATGTGGTTTCCACAAAGCAGAGCCCTCTCCCTCACTGCTTGTAATATCCACCAAAGGCAAACAAAGTTCCCAGTGATTTTAGGTTCTGCAGGATAACATTTATATGTGATCCTGGGAAAGACTAGGTAGGCAAAGTACATTTCACATTTCAGTTGAGCTTATGGTCCTAGAGCTGAACTCTCAACCCCGTGTTTTAGTAGTGGGGCAGTCCAAAATACAAATAATTAAAAAGAACAAAAGCATGATTTAACATCATAGTTATTTTCCACTTCTAATACTTCCTATATGACTTTTCCTGGTCCCCACTTCCTGTTATGAACAGCAGTAAAATCTCTCCATCAACCTTTTAAACAGATTTTGAACCTCTTTTCTCTTGTCTTACAGTGTGACAGGGTTGTGAAAGCACTTGTGAAACCATCCTAGGAGAGGCAAAGTGGGGAGCTTAAGACATGCTTAGGGGCCTTATTCTCCCTTTCTGGTAGCTAAAAGGGATTTTGTAGGCATGAATCTTGCTATACACATAGTGGGAAAGATTGATCTCTTCATTACTGAAGGGAATTACTGTCTTTTTCAATCTTCATGGAAGTACTAACTGTGAGGAGAGGGTGATAAATACAGTCACTAAATCAAAGCTGGAAGAGGAAAAGCAAGCACAGGGAAAACACAGAGAATATTAAAGAATTTTTAGGTTGCCAAGGTAAATTAAAATCAGCAGGACCTCCTAACATCTGCCGTATTTGGCTGAGGAAATAGATATGCAATTTCTGAACCATGAAATATTGTCATTAAGAACAGTCAGGTGAAGTAAAGAAGATTTAAGGAAGTGTAAAATAATGCCTGTTTTCAGAAAGAACAGAAAACCTTAAATCAGGTTATCTTGAATCCTTGGAATGATCCTGGAAAAAACGATTGGATAAGTAATGATAAATGCCTACAAGCAAGTGAAGTAACTGAAAATGGCCAGCATGGATTTGTCAAGAAGAAATCAAGTCAAACCAATCTAAGTTTCATTTTTAGGGGGAATATTTGGTCTGGTGGATAGCAGGGAAGATGGATTTTGATTTTACATAGGGAATTTTTTGGCCTTTTTTTATGGGACAGACTATTGCAAGATGCAAACACGTGTCAGGAAGTACTGTCAGGATGTCAGCTGAGCCCTCACTGCCACTAGGCAGGAGTCAGACTCCACGTGTGGTCTCTCTGCCTGCACACTATTTCTGGTCCTGCTTGCACCTTGGCTCAGCTTAACCAGGAGGATCTCATTCATGGTAGCCCAGGTGGAAAACATCGTCTGACTCTTCTCTGGGCCAAGGAGGACTCCCATTCCTGGGAGGTTGTTCAGATCATGGGGCTGGGATTCTCAGTCCTCACCACCCTGGTAACTGTCCTCCTGGCCATGCAGTTCTGGTCCTGTGTGGGCAATTAAATGTAAGCACACAGGGAGCCTTCAGACTAAGAAGGCAAGTTGTGGAATGAACTTCTCATCATTCAAGGTCAGATAGTCCAGGAGGGTGACCAGACTAGATTGTCCATTAGATGCTTTTGGTCCTGGCAGGGTTGGATGGGGAGTGGATTAGATACCATTGGAGAATAACAGGAACAGAAGACATGGTCAGTGCAGAGATCTTGAAATAACTGGTTTTGTTAAGTCTAGGAGGAGGAAATGCAGAAGGAACATAGTAACAGTTTTCAGTATATGAGAAGTTTCTCAAAAGAAGGTACTACTTAATTATTCTGTGTCCTCAGAAAATTTTATTTGCAGCAAATAGTTGGGTTTAATATCTCAAAAAACATTGTGAATCATGGTTGAGCTCCTGTGCAGGCTACAGAGGGAACTTGTAAAATACCCACCAGTTTAAACAGATGAGATGGGCATAGCTGAGACTTGGAATGAGTGATACTCTTGATTGCTTCTAGCTTTGTGCTTCAGGTGGATGCAGACTTGTCTTCTGGCTCCATGGCTTTTTCTTCGTTAGCTGTTAGGAACATAAATTTGTAGTGTTTAACTGGGACAACATCCATTTCATTCCATAACCACTTAGACACTTGTCTTCTGGCTCCATGGCTTTTTCTTCATGAGCTGTTAGGAACATAAATTTGCAGTGTTTAACTGGGACAACATCCATTTTATTCCATAACCACTTAGAAAGCTGCGGGTAGCTGTTTTGTTTGCTCTATTAGTACCTCCGTGAAAGTCAATTTCATTTTGTATTTTTTTGTCCAGTATTTTTTTTATGGATGTCATCCTGACCAGAGGGCTTCTTTTGGAGAAGAGCCTTCAAGAGAGATGTAGCACTCCCTGTCCCGATCCCCATGGTTTGAGGGCAGCAGTCTGCTGAGTCTGCTGTTGTTGTCCTAGGTCCAGCCAGGGGTCTCAGAAGTGCGGTCCAAAGGAAGAGATATATGTCTGTGCTCCAGGCTCCTCTGTTTGTTATACTTCTAAGCAAAGCTCGCAGGAAGTGGAGCCCTCCAGTATAACCGAGGAAAGGAGCTGTTTTCTCAAAGCCATTTCTTAGAATTTTCTCAGGGATCGAGGTTGTCAGGAGCAGAAGGTCAGAAACATGCCACTTTCTAGCCGGTTCATCCTTTTCAATAAATGGATATTTTGCGGTTTGCATAATATGTTTTGATAAAAGGATTAACTTCTCTGTAGAGAGATAAAAGGATTCTGATATCATTGTGGTGTTTGCAGCCAAGTTGTGGATAGTGGACACCAAACTTTGTTTTGTTCTGTTTTCTTTTCAGTCAGTACCGACAAGGTAGCAAAAGAAAAAGCCGCCCTGTGAGTGTGAAAACATTTGAAGATGTCCCATTGGTAACAACTGTAAAAGTTGTTCAGGAGGTGAGTTTGTCTGTTGTTTGCATGTCTTTTCCTCCTGTTGATGTCTTTTTTTTTGTCTTTTTTTTTAAATCCTTTTCCATTAAATGCATTTCTAACACCTTTTCAGGAAAACCAGACAGATAGTGGGATGGTTCTTGCATCTGAAGAGCTGAAGACATTGGAAGAGAATGATAAACAAGTGAAAATACCCTTCAGGTAAGGCTCAGGCTGTATGTGGGATTGAATATGACCTTTTACTTGCAGAATGTCAGAAGACTGGTTTGCAAAATTTTTTAGAAGACAAAATATTTTTTTAGTGTATTTTAAAAACATAAATTTAAATTGTGCACTATGTGCCTGGTTATCTACATTTGGTACCAGGAGAGGGGAGGTAACGCAGCTGTTGGAAGCATTAGTCAAAGGACTTATATTTTTCAGCTGCAAAAGCATCAACTATCCCTTGAAGGCACTGAGATGGTGCACACAATTGACCATATTTGTAAAGGTTTTCCTTTTTCCTTTTTCTTTCTTTTTTACTAAAGCTGGCTCTTGAGTTTTCAGGATGTACCTGGGTATATTTTCAGAGCACTGTACAGGGGTTTCATTGTGCCGCTCACAGGAAGCACAGTGGCTTTCATGGAGCTGAGACGTCACTTATGCTCCCTCAGAGCTTCTCAGGAATTATTTTTTTTTAGGACAACTTCAGTGCAAACAAATGTATACTGCAGTTATGATTGCACCACAGCTGGAGTGTGTGAAGCCTCTAAAACTTTTCTCTCCACTTCATCTGTGGTTGCAATCTAACTCCTTGTATCATCATAAAATTAAATATCCTCTTCATGCATTAGTGAAGTTAGGGCGTATAAAAGGCTCTCTCCTTATAATCAAATGCATGTTTAAAAAGGCTTGAAGCCAGATTTGCCAAGTGCACCACTTTGCTTTGGTTGTTGCTGTGATGGAAATCAGCTGCCTGCAGGAATCACCCACCTGCCCCCCAGAAGACCACCTCCACAGCTCTCTCAGTCCTGTTTCTCCTTGTTTTCCACAGCACGCTGGTGCCCAGCAAGAGTAACGAGTCCGTCATGTCCGAAGCCTCCAACCAGACGAGCGGCTACCAGTCTGGGTACCACTCAGATGACATGGACACCACCATCTACTCCAGTGAGGAGACCGAACTCTTGTGTGCCCAGGAGGCTTCTCCCCAGCTCTGCCGGGGACACGGGCTCAGCTACGACAGCACCACACCGCTCACCTCCCCACCGCTCTAGGGCCAAGCTCCGGGTCCCCCCCCAAGGATGTGCCTTCCTTGACAGGGCTGGTGATATCCAGGTTTGATGTATAGAAAGACCACGTCCATGAGACTAAGAAAAGACATTTGTTTTTTTTTCCTGAAGAGGATGTAGGAGCATCTGGCAGCAGAACTGCGCTGTGCCAGGCTGCTTGCCCTGAGGGACACTGGTGGCTACGGTGTGTGGGCGCTGTGGCAGAGGCAGTGTGGTGGCCTTTGGGACCCCGGTGACATGCTGAGCGTCTGCCCGATGCGGACAGCAGCGCAGCCTTCAACTGAACTGTTCCTAGTTGTACGAAACAACGGCACAGCCCTGCTCGTTGGTCTTTTTTTTTCTTTTATTGTTGTTTTTCCCCTTGCGGCTGGGCTCCAGGAAGGAAACAGCACAGCACTGGCTTCTTGTTTCTCAGAGTTATCCCTTGCCTGCACCTCCACAAACAAAAAAAGGAACCTCCAGCTCAAGGCTGTGGCACTCACCGAGGGCCTGAGACTAAACATAGGTTGGGCTAAATATAGGTGAGGGTGATGCTCTCTGTCCTCGGTGGAGGAAAAAAAATGTTGCTGTGCCAGCTCTCATGAGCTGTGTTTCCCTGGAAGACTTGCCCAGTGGGGTTGGTTAGTAGGAGGAGGCAGAGCACTGAGCCAAGTGGTGGGACAGGGGCATGCAATGGGGCTTTGGGCAACCTGGTCTAGTGGGAGGTGTCCCTGCCCATGGCAGGGGGGTTGGAACTCAATGATCTTTAAGGTCCCTTCCAACCCAAACCATTCTATGATCCTATGCGTCCTCTCTGGGGGTGGCCTCGGGGTGGCTCTGCCCCCTCATCCTTCCTGGCACCCATGGCCCATGCCAGGCACCTGCCTGCTTCTGAGCTGGCCTGAAATGGCTGCAGAAGATGCCCCTGGCTTTGAATCACCACTGGGGCGTCCTCCACAAGAGGTAGAAAGAGCAATATAATCTACCTTAGGACTGTAGGGAGCCCTGTGGTCCTGATGGTGTGTGCTGAGGGCACTCTACCTTCTCATCTCATTCCCCCATCCCTCTGATGTAGGTCTGACCCCTTCACTTTGCAAACTCCAGGTCTGTTTGCACTGGCAGAGATCTTGGTTTGTGTAGTCTTGGGAATCCGTGACTGGTTTCATGGCAGCTCTGATCTTCTCCGAGTGGTGAGATTGTGACTGATTGTTGGACAACTTCTTACCTGTGCTCTTGTAGTCCCAGAGCTCTCTTGATAGACACAATGCAGGCTACAAGATTTTAAAATGTAAAGCTATTTCTACTGAGTCCTTTTTTGTATTTTTATAATGGGTTTTATTTTGTTTGTACTTACTACAATGTCAAATGCTGGGAACCATGAATATAAGGCATATACAGTATTTATAGCCTCTTTATGTAGAAATAAATGTAATATATTAAAATATAAATATATATATTATATAATGGATATTGTACTGTTCACATTTTGTATCGGGGTTCTGTAGCATTACAAGGGTCACAACAAAATTTTTAACAGCTAAAACTTTTTGCTTTATTAAAAGAGACTGGAAATTTAGAGGTGGGGGCTATGCGCAGATCTGCTTGCTTTACTTGCATATATTTTTTTATATCCTGTCTATTGACAGGGAAGTTTATCAAGTTCTACTTATTTTAAGTAGAACTAAAATAATTATCAATGAATCTAGTTATTTATACCATTGTACGGGTCCATGAATATTTCTGGGGGTACCTATAGTAAAGAAACTTCAGTGATTTTTAGCAGGTGGCAATAAATGCCTGTAGAGAGATGGTCAGAGGAACAGACTGCTTGTGCAGACTGAAGCTGCTCTGAAAGGGTTTATTATGTTCAGTTCGGGAATGGTTGATCTAATTGTATTGTGGCTTTTGCCCGGGGAGCAGCAGTTTCCCTTAAAGCCTTATTCATCTTTTCCCACTTGTGTTTCTTCAGTCTCACTTCGTACAGCTGAAATGGCATCCCTGCTCTTCTGTAACAGCCTCTTCCGTTATCTTAAATCTATACTTAAAGCTCCCACCTTTTCACTCTGTTGTCCACTTTTTGACCTTATCTTCTGCACCACGTACAACTTCGTTCTCAGGGCAAGGCTGGTCACCATTGGGGTATCAGGACTCAAAGAACTGCGACAGCTTATGCTAAAAAAATTTCAGGGAAAGCTAAACCACAAACTGCAGGCTTTAATTCTACTTCTCTTTATTACAGTTTGAAACGAGACCTTTGTAGGCTATGGCACAGTGAGAGCACTTGTCTAGGAAGTGGGAGATCTCACTGCTAAACTCTTCTCAGGCTGAATATAGGGCCAATACCTTCTGTACACTACGTGTGTGCCCCAACTACAAGGCTGTGGGATGTCAAGCTTCAAATGTTTCTCTGTTCCTCTCCCCGAATCTAAAACATTCTACAGCCAGGAAAGCAGGAGCTGGGAGGTGAGCTAGAAAAATAAGGGAAAGGCTTCCTAGATCTCCTGTAAGGACTTCTAGGAGGGACTTGTGTTTTCATGTATGTATATGACACTTCCCAGGCAAGAGTCTAGCCAGTAGAGTATGCTCAATGGACAATGCTACATTCTTAAATATCCCCCCTCCCCAGTGTTCAATATTTTTAATGAAAGTGTTCTTCTATGTATTACTATACAATAGAACTATACATATTATAAAATGCTGACACTGCCACAATCTTGATGGATACCCAGCTAAGCCACATGTTGGAGAGTCTTGGCACAGAGGTGGAGATGGACATTTGTCATTGATGTCGATCTACCCTCGATCTGGAGCTCCCCAAGGTTTGGGATGTTCAATTTAGACATCTAATTTTTGTAGTTTTGTTTCCTCTCCTGCTGGTACATACACATAGTCAGATGCATCCCTGTGTGTTTGTAATCTAAACTCTAAAACAGTCATCCACCACAATGCAGGCTGATGAAGTTGCAATATAGCCATTTCAGATAATGGGTTCTCATTTATAATCCTTGTCAGCCAATTAAACTCTCTTGTGGGTCCAAACCATCTTAAAGATGCCTGGAAAATGTGGGAACCAGCACACACCTGCTTTAAGAAAGGAAATTAGCTTCTTTTTTTTAAAAAAAAAAATAAATTACATATATTCAGTTTCAGGAGCAAGCAATGTTTCTATAAATGTGTTCATATATTTAGCATCCAGTAACACAATTCTTTTCTTAGACTGTGGCCATTACATCCTTTACAACACCTGGACTTTTTGTTGTATTCTGAATGCAGCACATTCAGCTAAACCCCAGTCAGGCCACATCTGTCTTGGAATTTCTTTTAAATTCCAAAAAGAATATTTTCAATGAAATGACAGATGTACAGTGCAGTGCACAGATTTGCAAATGTCTCGCCAAGCGTTCCTGGCTTTATCTCCATTCTGCAGCCATGCAGCGAGGTGTCAGCATTTGGATCAGCATCCTTATCCATGAAATGCATGGGACATTCCAGCCTGGATTTGAGCCCAATGAGCTGCAAACAGAAGGGACCCTCGTGAGATTTATGGATCCAGACATATCACTGTGAGCAGGTGGGTAGAAGTGGGGAGGAGCAGTGATGGGGTTGTCTCCTCTTGTTCAGAATAACTGCCAGGAGGAGCTGTAATTGCTGGTGGGTTTGGATGTGGGGAATCCAGAAGAACTGTGCCTGAAATAGGCAGTTTTGGGGCTTGAAGATGGCTCATGTTTGCTCTTATCAATGTAAACACAGCCCATCTGAAGAATGCAGGGGCATTCAAGCATGGTTGCTAGGTCCTTCTCTCTGCAAAAGATACTCTAAAATTTGTCTCATTCTTTGCATGGAAAAGTCTTGGCAAATCCAGTCCTTGCCTAAGTGTTTCTTATTAATGCAACCCTAATCACAAGCAACTGTATTTCACACAAGCATAAAAAGTGTTACGATGATCTACCATGTCCTCTTCTAATATGATCATCCCCAAGCACCGTGCCTGGATCATGCTTGTGAATTCTAAAAGCAGCATGTGACTAAAAAAGGCTACAATCACAGAGCTGCTGAAACTGGGGGCAAAAATTTCCTGCTAATTGCATCTCTTTTGGATGGTTCTAAGGCTGGAAAACATAGTTGGGCAGCACGGATAGCCTCCAGATAGAAAGCCGGAATTTGCTATTTTTATGTGAAACATTCCCAAACCGTGAATCATCTGAGGTTTCCCCTCATCGCTGATACTTGAGTACACACCCTGTGTTACCTCTCAGTATGGGACCTCACAAAGCAACAGCAAGGGCAAGGAAAACAAAGTTAACGTTTGTTCTTCCTAATTGACAAATTTATTAGGGACAGAAGTTAACCAACAAAGACCTTTTCTTTGGACTTCAGCCCTGGATTTTCATTCTGCCTGGCTGAGTGTTGCGTTCTGTGTCATAATATATGTCCTCAGCTCCTCAACCCCTGACATTCGGGCTGATTGAGTCCCAGAAGGTCATTGGGAAACATAGCAGGAGCTCGTACCATATGGTGCTGATAAACATCTCGGCATCAGAGATAAGGAGCTGGTCAATGTAATCTTAGGAAGCTCAGGTTTTGTTGCCATAAAACTATACAATGTAAAGCCTAATCCCTACACAGATTTAATTAGCTGTTAAACGTATCAGGTTCATGATGAAGAGTGTTCTGGTTACCTAGATGTTATTCACTGGCTGCCACCGGTTGGTTCGAATGTGGAGTATCTCTGCCTTGCAGCTTGTTAGGATGACATGTTATGGTGAATGATGGCTGCTCTGTAAGTTTGTGGGTGAAATAAATGAATTCAGTTTCCAGGTCAGTTCTAGCATCAGACACACTCTCTGGTGCTAGGAAAAAGGGCAGCAGTGGTTTAGAATCATAGAATCATAGAATGGTTTGGGTTGGAAGGGACCTCAAGGATCATCTAGTTCCAACCCCCCTGCCCTGGGCAGGGACACCTCCCACTAGAGCAGGTTGCTCAAGGCCCCATCCAGCCTGGCCTTGAACACCTCCAGGGATGGGGCATCCACAACTTCCCTGGGCAACCTGTTCCAGTGTCTCACCACCCTCATAGTAAAAAATTTCTTTCTGATATGTAATCTGAATCTTTTTTCTTTCAATTTAAAACCGTTTCTCCTTGTCCTATCATTACCCTTCCTGGCAAAGGGTCCCTCCCCAGCTCTTCTATAGGCACCCTTCAGATATTGAAAGGCCGCTATAAGGTCTCCCCGGAGCCTTCTCTTCTCCAGGCTGAATGAGCCTTGGTCAGAAAAGGCTTTCTTAAAAGGTGGAATGTACGAACGGAGGTTTAATTCTGTTTTGCAGGGTGAGCTGACCAAGTATTCTCTACTAATTTTCTCCACGTTATTTCGGATTTTATGGACAGCCGTCCCCTCAGCCATTCCCTTTTGAGCCAGAATACTCCTAGCCCACAGTAAGACCTGCTCACATCTCCCCAAACCTGTAAGTAGGGCCTCTTGGTGAGAAGGTGACATCTGCTTGGCGAGGTTCCCAAGCAGGTCTCCACAAGATACCCCGGCTTCCGTGGGGAGGAAGGAGGGACGCGGGACAGTCAGCAGAACGTGGGACAGCCTTCTGTCAGCCCCTTCTCCTGGCGGATGTCCCGCCGCACGGGCAGACGTGGGTCCGTGTCAAGACCCGACCCTGCTGGCATCTTCTTGGCGTGGCTATTTTTGGCTGGTGAAGTGTTTCCGAGGGTTGGGTTGGACTTGTCCCCCGTGTGCGCGGCATCGCCCCGTTCCCAGGCTGCTGGGGCTGGCTCCTGGCTGGCTGCGGGGAGGGATAAGATGCAGAAAGCACTCGTGGCTCGAGCAGGGCCACCATTTCCCACCCCAAACCAGCAGAGCAGGGCCTATCTTATCAGTTACTTACCGAGTTAAGACTCGGGGGTATAAAAACCCTCTTTAAACTCCGGGTAATACCCATAAAGGGAGCCCTTAGGAGATAACTTCGCAAGTGGAACTTTCTGGGTGCACTTACGTGTAGTTTTAAATTACAATCACAAAGACATCTTTATATTGCCTGATAAACTTCTTAAGCCGGCAACAACTATTTAACATTACAGTTTAGTTAAGTACTAAAACCAGCAGGGAGCACGCAGCTAAAGTGATACAATTATTAACGTATGGTTTGGTAATGCTATCAAAACAATGGCTTTAGGCATTTTAAGCCTGCTTTCAGGCTAATGTCACTAATTTTTCAGGAGGATTATTAAGTTTTATTAGCAATTTGTATCTCAGTATAATTATATGGATATTAGAGAAGTCAATATTGTGTAATGTAGAGTCTCTTAATGGCTATACAGTTTGTTGAGTCTGTTATGGGACCAGCTTTGAAGTCAATTTAAGGAGGAATCTTTATAATTCTGCTGGAATTGGGCTTTGCACGATGAGACAGATGACTGACTTAGGCACTGAAGAGAGGATTGCAAAATCTGTCCTCAGTCTTGAATCTTTGCATTCAAGTGACAGTTTTACAAGTAGACTACATGAAATCGTTGCTGTATGTTTATAAACATCTTCCCCCCATTCTGACTCCTAGACTTCATTAAAATTCCTGACCACTACACAACTTTCAAACAAATTGATATATTCACATAAATATGTTTATTGAAATCGCCATGCCATAAATATGTTTGTCCCTCTTTGCAAACATTCACTGATCTAAGGTGATCTAAGGTGGAGAACTGTCTGCCACAGAAGTGTCTGTGATGGATTTCTCATCTGAATTGATTAAGTGCTTTTTATTTTTCCTTATATAGTGTTTTTTCTTTTTAAAGTGCATTTCCTTAGGTCTGGGCGTATAGAATCAGAGAATCATAGGATTGCCTTGGTTGGAAGGGACCTTTCAGATCATCTAGTTTAACCATCAACCCAACCCTACAAAAACCACCACTAAATCATATCTCTGAGCACTATGTCTACGGGTGTTTTAAAAACTGCCAGGGATGGTGACTCCACCACGGTTGATCAGAACTCAAATATCCTGACTTTTTTGTGTGCAAAAACCTGAAGGTGTGTCTCAGGCAGCTTTTGTTTCATGAGCTATACTTGCAGTATCTATACTTTCAGTGTAGCTCACCCCAGCATTTCTCTGACACTTACTTTGACATGAGGTGGCAAAATCACCAGAAGAAACACTCTACCTTTCCTCAACCTTAACCTTTAGCCAATGCCATGTGGTTTTTTTGTGCCACCAAAGCAGCTGCCTGACCACAGAGTGAATCCAGCCAAAGGACAGAGTTGACTGAAAACAAATTGTGGGGTTTTTTTGCTTGTTTCGTTGGTTTTCTCAGTTTACTTCGAACCCAAATAAGTCCCAGGACACAGTTTTCCAAGCCCTGCGGCTAAAAGGGACGTGGCAGCCACAGGAGGGGAAGCAGTGGTATTGGCAGCAGTGGAGGGGGACAGCTTCATTCCTTTCCTTGGAAAACTAAAGCTGTTGTGCTTTAGTTTTTAGCCTTTTAGCAGCAGCACAATGTGCCTGTGTGGCTGTAAGCAGGTTCCAGCACAGCATCACAGGGGGAGAGCAATCTACTCCTCCATCTGGAGTATTTTTTGAAATGGCAAGAAAAGCATCTTTCCCTGTCCAGTATATACTGCTTCACCCTCTTCCTTAGCTGAAAATATTTCAAGTAAATATGGAGACATTCCTGCAGACACTTAAACTCCTCAGCAAAACAGTTCTCTGTATTTCTTTTATTTTTGTTACAGAGAAGAAAGATAATACTTCACTAGCTTCTCACATGAGTTGTACGTATCTCATAGAAGGGGAAAAGTTGTATAGAAAAGCTGTTTTCTGTCTCCTCCAGCACAAGAACTAGTGAGCATCAGCTGAGAGTAACAGGAGATGTGTTCAAAATGAACAGAAGAATATAGTTTTCATTTCATTCACTGAACCAGTGAAATTCTTTTCCACAGGTTGCTAAAATTCTGGAGAAAATTACTGGAAGAACAAAGCATTCCAAGGTCCTAAATATGAAAAATACCATCACAAGCTCAAGAAATCTCTGAGCTGCAAATTGTGGGAAACTGAGATCGGATATTTGGGAGAAGTTTCCTATGTTATTCTGCTCTTTTTCCCTTCCTCAGGCTTTCACTCCCAACTGCTAATGCTCCTGGAAGAGTGCTTTGGTATACTGTGGTATGACCCCCCTGAAGTTTTTATAAGTTAATTTGTAAGCTCTTCACACTTAACTAAAACCTTGGCTTGACACAGTAATTCTCTGCAAGCGTTACGGTTTTCAGGCTGCACACAGAAGATCCTAAGTGTGTGTTTTTCAAGCCACGCTTAAACTGCTCTGCACTGAGCACCGTGGGGGTTCGTAAAGGGAATTCTGCTAAAATTACACTAAGGGGTCCTGAGCCCCTGGAAAATGAGTGTTTCTCTGAAGAGAGAAGGAAGGGGCAGTGGATTGGACACCGTAGCTCTCATTAGCAACTGCAGCCATCAGTCTGAGCACAATGATGCTTCAGCCCCACCGTGTACCAGCTGCACAACTCATACCTCATGTCAGCAGCTTCTCCAAGAGCCAACCTCACCCAACCTCTGGGTGAGAGACTTTAGGCCCTGATTTTCAGCCTTTTGGCTGCAAATAAACAATGCATTCCTGACATTTCAAGTACACGGTGAGAATATCCTCAGCTCCAGCAGGCTGCTGACAAGTTGTGCAGAGGAAATCTACTGCAGCCTCAGGAACTGATGGGTTTCCTACTCATTCTCCACAGATTGACCAGCACTAAATATATATATCCTGCATTTCCACACAGTTTTGGCAAAGAAGTCAACCTGTTTACTCTTTTTTTGAGATGGAGAAAAACACAAGGTAAATGTAAATTTGGAATTAATAAAGGAAAAACTAAATTGCATTTTTCTTACCACTGCATGCTTCTAGCTCAAAGTTCACCGAGCACTGGATCAGGCCGTGCTCAGCAATGCAGAGAGAGGGAGGCTTCATTGACATCATTGGGAAGCCTGTGCAATTAGCAATTTTACAGGCAAAAACTTCCCCGAGACTAAAGCGTGGAGGTGCTAAACAACTGCTGAAAGTCTGTGAGATATAAACATGGTTTACTTTGGTGTCTTCGCATGTTGCCTTGCCTAACCTTTAAGAGGTGCTCAGATATTTTGTCTTTGGGAAAATCTCCAAAGTGTAGCTAGATACAGGGAGCTCAGTCCTGAAGCTGCTGGGACTTGCACATCCACAGCTTCTCCACACACAAATGACTGCTCAGAAGATGACCTTGAGCAAAAAAAAGCCCAGTCAGGTTTGAAGCTTGGCATATGGGTCAGGTGAGGACCAAATACCCGGCAGTATCACTACAGCTCTGCCAGCCCGTGCACAGCAAGTAGGTGAGAGATCCAGATCCAGGAATTGTACAAGCTACATGTGATGCGTACGGGTAAGGGACCTTCAGAGCTCCGTAACACCCATAAGGCTGAGGAAAACGAGACAGCCTCTGGAAAGTCCAGCTCCCTCTTTCAGCTTACGCCCCACTATCTGTGTGCCTTTCCAGCAAGCCACTGTCTCACTTTAAGCCTTCTCCCACGTGAGAGATACGATATGAGCTTGTAAACAAGCTGCTTCTGCAAATATTGCTGTAAGTCTGGGGTGGGGAAGTTTCAGAAATTACTTACTTACCTTCCCCTTTAAAAAGACTCTACCTTAAAAGTTGAAGATTAGCCCTTAAATGTTAAATATCCAGATAGTTTTTTTCTTGCTTCACATGCGCACTGGCACCTTAACATTCCAGCCAGCCTTCCCTCTGTCTTTAGAGCAAGGCTGTATAGACTTGCTATAGATAGATGAAGATGCAAGTAAGGCTGTGATTGGCATTGCCAAAGCAGGAGCTAATCAGCCCCTGGTAATAAATGTTTACTGTTCTGCTAGGAAAGCAATAGGGAAAACTCAAGTTACAGCTGGATTTCTCCAAATTCAGTCCTGCCCAGATAAGGGCATTTTAAAATAAAAATAAAACTTAATAGAGGAAGAGTATGCTAATGTTATCTGAGATTTGACTAGAAGGTGAAAGGTCTGTTCACAGGAACACAGAGAGAAACTGAGTTGAGCCCCCATTGACACAGCCTCATCAAACCTCCTTAATGCACTTGGAGCACAATCTGTTTTGCTGCAACTCTGTGATTTTTCCCAGGAATCTTATCAACTTGTGCACAAAATTTGCTTTCCCCCACCCAAATTTGCTGCTCAAATTTTTCCTCCAACAAATCTGGAGGAAATTTGCTTTTCCTCCAAAATTTGTGGTTTGAGCTGGGAGCTGTGGGTGCTTGTGGTTGGATGGAGTTGGGAGCAGGCATGGGAAAACCCTCAGCAGAAATGGCTCCTCGTCTGCTCCCTGAGCCTGGAACCGGTGAAGCTGAACAAGCAGATCCTGCTTTCATGGTCAGATTTCTTAGTGCCTACTAAGTCACAAACTCCATTTGAAGGCTTTCCCCAGCGTTGGAGTATATAAAAAAGAATAAAATGGAAAACTAATGGATTAAAATGGTCAGTGGATTAAAAAATCATTTTGGCGGGCAAGAAGGGAGGACAGATGATGTGATTACATTAGTGTGATTTCCTGCCTGAGATCTGCAGGAACCATCAGTGATGTTATGCAAAAAGTTAAATGCCATAAACAATGTACCACAACCATTAAATACTTTTTTTTTTTTTGGAGAGTTTGTGGAAAACCTAAGTGTTCTATCTAAAGTTAACTATAATTTTGCCTTTATACAAACTTTTTCCCTCTGAGGAACATCTTCCTGGAAAAGGAACTGGGTGAAACCCTGTCCTCATTGAAAATTGGGAGTGTTTCACCTTTGATTTTAATCCAGCCAAGATTTTACTTGTTGCTATCTCTGCAAGATCACACAAACTGTGCATAGAAACATCACCTTTCCCTGGTCTCACAGTTTCTGAAGCCCATGGGACAGTGTCTGTGGAAAAAAACAACAAGGCAAATTAGACAACAATAACCCAGGCTTCTCCCTACAAAACAGCAGTCCCCTCCCAGCGCAGCTAAAGGAAGCAACAAGCCAGATGAGGAAGGTAAACTTGGGATCTGAAAGGAAAGAGTCTCTGGTATTTATAAAAGTCAGAGGTTCACACGGAAACTTAGTTCCAGCACTGATCCTCTCCAGTCTATTTCAGGACATGCAGCCCTTTTACAGCTATAGTATTTGACTCATTAGTGTTGGAATATTTCTCCTCTTTTTAACTCTTTGAGTGGAAAAGCTTGTAATGATTTGAAACCAAATTGACAGCTAGAATATATAAAGTAAGGGCTGAACACTGAAATTCATCGCCCGAGTAAGAACAGAGAGGAAACTAAATCACAGCTTCAGCATGTGGTCTGTAAGCAACAGAGCCACTTGACCCATCGTAGTCTTCTGTGATTAACAAACCCATGGCATGGAAAAAGAAAAAGGGAAGCTGCCTGCAGCAGGCGCTGTGATGAAGTGCGAAGAATGCTGATGCAGGGTGCATTTCAAATGCTAATAGCCTCTGAAGGAACAGCATGGGCTGCGTTTGAGACCTTCGCATGGGATCATGGGGTAACTCAGGTGAGAAGGGACTGCAGAAGGTCTCTAATTTGACATCCTGCTGAAGCAGGATCAGCTCTGAAATCAGATGAAAGCACGCTTCACCACCCCCTGCGGGTTATTGATAAAGATGTTAAACACAAGAGGTTCCAAGATAGACCCCTGCGGTACCCCGCTGTTACCAGCCCCTAGGCAGAGGATGACCCATTAACCTCCTAAGCTTGATTATCAAACCATGTTTTAGCCATCTCGTTATCCACCCATCCAGACTGTGATGTCCTAACTTGGGATACAAGAACGTTGTGAGCAGCAGTCTCAAAAGCCTTGCTGAAGTCAAGGTAAATGACATCCGTGGCTCTCCTCTCATCCACAAATCCTGTTATTTTATCACAGAAGATAGTCGAGTTGGTCAGACATGACTAACCATTGGTAAGTCCATGCTGACTGTTCCAAAACACCTTCATTCCCATATATGCCTGGAAATATCTTCCAAGAGGACTTGTTTGTGTCGACCGACAGAAATTATCTGTATGGTTACCTCTGCATTAGCAGGAATGCAGATTTGTAGAGGTAATCCATCAGTTGGTGCCAAGGACTCAGTGACCACATTGTACATGGGGAGAGGAGGTTACTATGAAACATTTCTAGTCTGATCTCATAGTCTGAATGCCCATTAGTGGTTGGGATGAGTCAGTTGCACTTCTGGAGCTCACCTTTCTGTCCAGTGTCACCTGAAGGGACCTCTGTTTGCACACTCTGTGCCAGCACCCCAACATGACCAAAGCATTCCCTTGTGGGGAAAATGGGAGATTGGTTTCCAAACTGTTCCTTCAAAAAGGAGCAAAAATGCTAATGTAGATGCAGCCTGAGTTACTCACTGTGAATACTGTGCTTGACTGTGGGTGTTACCAGTCCCCTCTCTTTGCCCAGACCCTTCCTGAGACTTGTTAATATAAGCCTGTAGCTTTCCTCAACAAATTGGTTTGAACTTTCTAACCTCAAAGGTTAAGCCTGCTACTCAGTGAGTATCTTACACTATCTTCCTTTATAAACTGGAAGAGGGTCTGCGTCACCCCAGCTGTAGATGTTTGCTCAACTCCTGGCAGGAATTTAAAATTGCAGGTTACACCTGTTTATCATCTGGAATGAGAAAAGCAACGCAAGTCTCTCTGTAGCCGCGCTGTGTTTATCTGAGAGCTCAAGCTCAGGATCGTGAGATCCTCAGGAGACCACGTTTCAACTCAGTATCCTGATTTGTGGCCTCTAATTGTTTGTTTTGAAAACAGAAATGTCACCAGCATCCCTTGAAAACAGAGCCCTGGGCTTTAACTATGTTGTACCAGTCACCTGATATTACTGCTAAAATGAGAGTGCGTGTCGGTGTTAATTGAGGTCAGCATCAGATGGTGTTTTATTGGCTTCTGATTGCTACCATTACAACCGTTATTACTACTGCTTACCTTTCTATAACCTCCTGGCTCATTCATTAGGTAGTATATCAGTTAAGTGGGTTTCTTCCCATTGTAATAAATGGCAAATGAGAGATAATAAGAAAGTCGGCTTCTGCTGCTTGAGATTAATGGAAGTGTTAGTGCTGAAAGAGATATTACAGCATTTCCCTCATTTAAAAAAAGGTGAGGCGGGGGAAGGAGAAAAAAAAAAGAAAAAGAAAATGAAAAAAGATGGGATTCTGCACTTAAATGAGTCCCAAAATTTAAAAGCCAGAATTCCAAAAAAAGAATAGGAGAGAGTGGAGCACCTGTCAGCACCGTCACCTTGAGCAGTTCTGGCTTCTGGGGTAATGAGAAGCGCTTTTCTCTGCTTTGCCTTTGGGAAGACAGCCTAGTTTCTGGATGTCTGAAAATAGTCACAGGGCACATACATTCCCAAGTACGTTTGGGTACGTTCGTGTTTCATGAGAAGGAAACAAAAAAGCATGGTTGTCAGCACATGATGCTCAATACCCTTCCACAGTTGAAGTGCACTGACAATCACTGGAGGTCAGAATGCCTTTCACAGCCATAAGGGATTTGATTTATAAGCAGCATGATGTGTTGGACATAAATGATGGGGACTCTCATACCATTCCAGACCATTCCAGGCCATCTCAAGCAAGATCTTGAGATGGTGGAGGAATGAGCTAAAGTGGGCTAACAGGAACATCACAAAAGTTCAACAGAGACCTACAGAGAACTGAGTTATCCTGTTTCACTGCTTGGAAAAAAATTTTCTGCAAAAAATTTACATACTTTTAGTTATTTTCTGAGAAAAAAGTCAGACTTAACCTGAAAAGATACAGATAGAAATTCTGTCAACTATAAATCATATACTAACTCACAGCAGTGATAAAATGTATCACCCCAAATGCATCCTACTTGTACGTTGCCTTACCCAGAAGCCACCCACGGTTTTGTTCCAGAGAGAAAATGGGCCGTGTTATCACCGATTGCTTTCAATTCTGGTCTCTGTATCATCTGAGTGATGAAAGGGATGTACCACCAGACTGGGGCAGGAAGACTTTTTCTGCTTTGTGATTCAGAAGCTATGCCACATCCCCTTTTCAAAGCATTTGGGGAATTTCTCTAAAGAAATAGAATCTTCTTTCACATCAGCTGCTGAAATCCCAGAAATCCATCCTTAAGGGGAAAGATGAACTCACCAGCCCCAGCTTTTGTGCGTGGCATAGGTACTCCAACAGTCGAAAGTGGTTCCTAATGTTGTGTTCCTCATTCGGTAAAACAGATGAATTCTTCTCTTTCTGCTGCTGGTAGCTGAATTTATCTGATCATCTGGTTTTGCTTCCATTTTTCTAAGTCAAGTTCCTGTTGTGTTTTTACTCTTAGCAATTATTTTGATTTATTTTGATTTAGTTTTCAAGATTTTATAAGCGAGCATAAGAGGAGACAAGTTTTGCAATAACCCAATTCACGTTTTCCAGCACATTATGGAGTTATGTCCCAGGGCTTGAGGGCCGTGAAATCAGATGTGCTTGGAGGGACAAGGTTTTAATGCTGAGCCGTGTCTAAGCACTTGAAGGATAAGAGTTCATAGATTGCACATGAACAAACTGATTTTACCATCACCATTTAGATGTCATTACCATTTGTCTCATCTGTCTTGGAATTAAGCTGCACAGTTTTAAAAAAACCCAAAACATTGTGTTTATCTAGATAATAAAAATGTACGGCAGTGTCCTAATCTTGAGGTGTAATATTTTCACAGAAAAAAAATATTCTTGACTAATAAAAACTTATAAATAATAGAAATTCATTCATAGAACAATTGAGCATAAATGAAGAATGGTACCTTAAACTGATCTGTTGAAAGACCCTTGGAAGAAGAAAATCGTCATTCATCTTTGCACATCTTTTGATTGAAGTTACTTTAGGGATCATCTTTCAGAAGGAAAACAACCTTAGCGTATAAACCACTTTGCCCAATGTTTATCCAAGCCAATGTTTATCCAGGACACAACTTAGGTGTGTATAAACAGTTAGTTTCATGGGGAATTAGTCTGTATTTCAAGGATCAACAGGGCAGCAAGGTACAATGTGCTTCAAGCATTGAATCTCAGAAATATCTATGGCAAGAGTTCTAGTTAGAATATTTACTTTGAAGTCATTTTTCCGCTGGGATATAAGTTTTTATCTGCAATGATATCCAGCAACAGCTGAGATAACATCAAAAATGAAAACAAACAAAAAAAAACCACACACAAGGTGTACTTGTGCAGGCTTCTGTGAAGGTTTGAAAACTTCCTCTCCCCCTTTTACAGGTGGGAAAATGAAGTGCAGAGATTAGAAATGACAGACTGAGGGCACGGCTGTTCTGGCAGACCAGCCCAGCACTAGTGTTCCTGCCACTTCTGGAGTTCGACGTGTCTCAGTGACTGACTGAAAAGATTCCCATATGCCAAAATTCACAGCATCTTTAGCAACATTTGCAGACTGTCTGATTTCATAGGCTGGAATGTACCAGGAACCACCATTGTCTTTGGTGGTGAAAAAAATCTGTGCTGCAGAAAAAGCTGCATGAGAAATGTCTTCCTGCTTCCTCACAGATCCTTTGCACTGGGATCTTACTGGGAGCAGGAGAACGCACAACTGCCCAGTGGCCAGAGGAAAAGTCAGAAAACTCCTTTTCCTTGCCTTGAAAAACCTGCTACTCAATTTTACTTGAGTAGAAATTGAAAGAGGATAAATGTTCAAGTAATACCAGAATTATTGTTTTAATGGAATTTTAAAGAAAAAATTTTCTTTAAAGAAAAGCTGTGTTTCTTTAACGGAAAGAAATAGCTCTCATTTTAATCCTTCCCAAGCAGAAAACTACAACAACCAAAGTAACATTTACATTGATTTTTTTGGGGAAAAAAAAAAGTCTATTTAAGATATAATCAATAGACAAGATTATGTCTGAAGAGACATCAATTCAAAAAGTGTATTTTCTGTCTCTACTTTTGCAGAGTAACAGACTAAGCTGATGAGAATCAAAATCAAAAGGCATCTTCAGGTGTCGTCTCGAGATGCTCTTTTTTCACTTGTAAGTTTGAGAAGCTAGTGGGTGAAAATCAGAAGAAAGAGTATGCAATGCAATTGGGAATAGGACTTTTCTCTGGTCTCTGCATTTGGGTGACTGTTACTCACCGATCATTTACCTGCTAATGTGTAAGTCCTCATGTAATCCTGATTGCCTCATTTTATAACAAGTTTGCGCTGCATTGGTTTGTTGTCTCTATGCAATAGTGATGGGCTACTGGGACAAAGAAGTGGATTTTTTTAGCTTAAGATGATGCTGAGAGGTGCACTTTGCCTGCTGGAATCTGCACATCAGCTTCACAGCTGCAGGGAAAGAGCTGCCCACCCCGTCTTTGAAGGTAGAATTTTCCTTCCAGAAAACTCCACAAAGAGCTCACAATTACCCAGTGAGGGGTGATCATTGCTGGCATTCGAGCTGCAGGGCTTTGACATGAAACCACACGTGTAAACCTGCCTTTTTCTGGCTGGGAAACTGGTAACACCAGTGGAACGTGAGGTTGTTGTGGTCTCAACAGCTTCTGTTAGCTGGGGGGCCACACTGCAAAATCATAATGACAAATGAGGTGGCCGTATGTATCTAGACACACAGCCCCGATGCGTGCTTTAGATTGGAGTGTAGCCTGGAGATATATTAAATGTTTTTCCTTTGTAGGAAATCTCTACGGTTTCCAGCAATATTCCTTGTGAAGAATTCCCCTGGAAATGCCCAGCTTCTCAGAACGACACTTATTTTCCTGGATATTAATTATCCAGGGGAGTATTTATCCTGTTCCTAGTTAGGACTTTTAAGGTTAAGATACTTCTCTGGGGGCTCTGAAGTCAGTCTTTCACATCACGGCCTATAACAATATCTTTTCCGTAGGAATATATCACATAAAACTAAATATAAAATAATCAAAACAAAATATAAAATACACCACATAGATTTCGTTTTTCAGGCAAACTTCAAATCAAATCAGGAGCCGGCTGGCTGTGCTTCTGTATGATATGGCATTTAACATGGAACAAACAAGTCAACAAGATCATCAGGGCTCTTACTTCCAGGAAGCAATCTATTTTTAATATTACAAATGCTTTCCTGTTTTCTTTTCTCCAAGATTTCTCCCGTGCATATGAAACCCAAGGGTCTAAACACTTATTTTTTTTCCTTGGCCATGGTATGCGATCGGGGAGAGAGATCAACATTTGTTATTTCTTTTAAGAAAGTCTCTGCACTATATCAACCGTTAGGGATAGCACTGATAGGCTTTAGGGTTCACAAATGTCACCCTTGGTCTAGGTGAAAAGCTACTGCTGCTGGAAAGCTTGTGCACTGTGTGTGCGTCCTCGTGTACGTGGGATACATGTTCTGAGGCTGAGAGCGGTCAGGATATCTACTGATCTGCAATTAGATTATCCATGTTATTATTTTTAGTTCTTATTGAATTGGAAGCAAAGTGAGCTCAGAAAGAAACCATCAAATGGCTCCAACTGAGATCAGCGATAAAAAATCTTTTTTTTTTTTTTTTTTTTTTTTCACACAGCAAAAACCAGAGTAAACACAGCCGAGGTTTGCTCTGGTAGTGATGCTTGTACTGCAGCAAGAACATCCTTTTCAAATCCTTGTCCAGACGGTGGCAACAGGCAGAGAGCAGGGTGTATTTAGAGAGACTTCTCCAGGCTTTACACAATCTCTGCGGCGGTCAGGGGGGTGGTGGGGCAGCAAAGAAAAGTATGGATATGCGCATACAGCAGATACTCTTCTCATAGGGCTGGTTGGCCAGCATGAGGGGTCCTGCAGGTTAGGAGGAAAACCCAGTGATGGAGCTCATTGCCTTTGTTGTATAGTGAATATCTATGAGAAAATAGCATTCCTTGTTTCAGCTCCAGAAGAACTTTGTTAGATAAAGCCAACCAAGATGCTTGTGTCAGGGGGCAGCCTGATCATTCCCCAGTTTTGCTTTGCAAGATACCTTTCTCAGTGAGCGGATGCTACAGCAGTTTCTGAAAGCAGGTTAACTGGTTTTGCTGAAAATTACCCAAGGGTTGCACAAACCACTATTTAGAAACAATCTTGATGTTTAGATTTGCCAGTGTATTATACTTACTCCAGGCTTTTACTACAAATTCAGAAGCTGTGATGCTGTCCAAAAAGATTTTTCAGTTGACCTCTTCCCAGAGGAATCAGAAGTCTGGTTTTAAACCCCAGTTTTTGTCAGAATCTCTCAGTCTCCAGACGACCTTGCATGTCTTCTCTTATGACTGCAGAGTTTGCTACTCTTTTGGATGGTGTACTCAGTAGTGAAACACCTACAATTGCTCTTGACACATCCAGACTTAAGCATAAAGGTAATTTTCATACCTTCAGATGTTTCCCCTTCTGCTCCATGTCCCTTCTCTTATTCACTTCAGAGAGTGATTTGTATTTCTGATGCTCCATCCTCTTCTGCCTTGCGACCGTTTCTTTATTTTTGAAACTGAACAGTTGCCTATTACAAACTGAATTTAATTGTTTTCTGGTTCTTCGTGCTTTTTCATGAGTCATACCAGAACTGCTGATTCTCAGCAAGATGCAGAGCTGGAGTTACTAGGCTCATAATGATCTGCACCCATCTTCCTTGCTAGCACCTGCTTCCTTTTCTGGTGCAATACTACAACAAAAAATGTAAGTAACATGGCAAATTCCAAAGCCATTCAGAGTCATTTGGCGCCCATCCACTGACCTTGGTCCATAAACCAAAGACCAGCTGAAAGCCTGTTAGTTGGTTTATTGCCAGTTTATCCTGGAAATCCTTGGTAGCTTTCTTATCCGCTTTGAATACGTGACTTTGGTGGTCCTCCAGCAGCTCAGGTAGAGTCATCCTGTTCCCTCCCAACCCCAAGCCCCCATGCCTTTGTCTTCATTCTCAGCTGTTTCCCTGGGTTGCTCATATTGCTGGCTGTCTCCAAGCCACATACTGATGGCCTGTACACCATCCAGGTGACTCAGTCTGTCTTCCAGGGGATTGTTCTGCACCACTGTAAGAGAGGCATTGTTCACGCAAGGGCATTGACAGGCTCTCCCTTCTCAGGAATGACCTAGATGATGGGACAGAGTGCGCACTCAGCAAGTTAGTCCAGTCCAAAATCAGGAGGAGTGGTTGATACACCAGACCATCATGCTGCCATGCAGAAGGACCTGGACAGGCCAGGGAAATGTGCTGACAGGAACTTCATGAAGTTCAATAAGGGAAAATTTCACATCCTGCACTTGGAGAGGAATAGCCCAGACACTAGTACAGGCTGGGGACCAAAGGGCAGCTCTGTAGATGTGGCCTTGAGGGCCCTGGGGGACAAGAAGTTGAACATGAGCCAGGAATGTGCCCTTGCAGCCAAGAAGGTCAAGAGCCTCCTGGCTCTGACACTGTGAAGAGTGTCTCCAGGAGGCTGAAGGGGGATACTTCCTCTTCACTCATCACCAGTGAGACAGTGCTGAGTCCATTTCTGGACTCCACAGTACAAGAAGGACATGGACATATTGGTAAAGGGTCTCATATGAGCTGAGACTCTTCATTCCACCTAGAGAAGAGAAGGCTCAGGGGGATCTTAGCAATGTCTATACATACCTGATGGAGGGAGTAAAGAAGATTGAGTCAGGCTTTTCTCACTGGTGCCCAGTTGCAGGACAAGAGGCAATGGACACAAACTGAAACAGAGGTGGTTCCCTCAACATCAACAAACCCCTTTTTACTGTGAGGGTGACTGAGCACTGGCACAGACTGCCCAGGGAGGTTGTGGAATCTCCATCCCTGGAGATATTCAAAACCTGGCTGGGCATGGCTGTGAGCAACCTACTCTGATCAGGGGCCTTAGGACAAGAGGCAATGGACACAAACTGAAACAGAGGTGGTTCCCTCAACATCAACAAACCCCTTTTTACTGTGAGGGTGACTGAGCACTGGCACAGACTGCCCAGGGAGGTTGTGGAATCTCCATCCCTGGAGATATTCAAAACCTGGCTGGGCATGGCTGTGAGCAACCTACTCTGATCAGGGGCCTTAGGCTAGATGATCTCCAGAGGTCCCTGCCAGACTCACCGATTCTGTAAGTCTGTTATCTTTGTAGTATCTGAAGTGGGATGATTCAGTCTCTCCCCTTTTCATGGTTAGGAACAGACTGGAAAACAGTCACAATAATTGTAAAACTGAGCTGATCTTTTATTCTTGTGGGTGACTTCTACAATAGCCTGCAAAACTTCTGGTTTCCTTCAGGAATTATTTGTTCATTTCTTAAGCTCTTGTAGGAGCTCATTTCTGCTGGCAAGAGCCAAGTTGGGTAGAGGCTTCCTAGTGTCTCCATATTTCTGGTCCATAGCAGCCAGGCTGCTATTTTTGCTTTTCCAAACTGGGACAGTTGCAGCTGGGCTTCCCATTTCTCCAAGAGTTTGCTGATTTTATCCATACTTAAGAAAAAGCATCCCAAGCAAAATATCTTTTCTGTGCCATTTTTGGGAAGTTTTCAGAATCTGTTTGAAACTCTTCTGCTAAACATCCAACATTTATTTGGGTGCTTCTTTAAATTCATACATCATGGATCAGGCTTAAGGTATTGGAGAACATCTTCTATTTGTTCATTCTTGGTTGAAGAGGACCACAAAGTCCTGTTATCTTTCCACAAGAAATCAGTCACTGTCCTTGACACTAGCTAATATTAGCTGAAGCTCAGGGCTCCCCAGGAAGAGAAAAATCAGGGAATGGACTCAGGTATCAGATATAAACTTGTAGATATAAACAGATATTATCTTCTCAAGAAGTGCGTTGCCCCTTTTTCCTGAATTCAAACAAGAGATTAGGTCTTTTACCCAGAAGTACAAATATTTGTCTTGTCCCATTGGCTTCACTTCTTCCAGAAGCAGTGAAAGAAGTGAAGCCCAGGAAGGAAGAAGGAAGAAGTCTTGCCCAGGTGGCCAAGAAGGCCAAAAACATCCTGGCCTGTATCAGGAATAGCATGGCCAGCAGGAGTAGGGAAGTCATTGTGCCTCTGTACTCGGCACTGGTGAGGCCTCACCTTGAGTACTGTGTTCAGTTTTGGGTCCCTCACTACAGAAAGGATATTGAGCTGCTGGAGCATGTCCAGAGGAGAGCCACCAAGCTGGTGAGGGGTCTAGAGAAACAAGTCCTATGAGGAGAGGCTGAGGGAACTGGGCATGTTTAGTTTGGAGAAGAGGAGGCTGAGGGGAGACCTCATTGCCCTCTACAGCTACCTGAAAGGAGGTTGTAGAGAGGTGTGTGCTGGCCTCTTCTCCTGAGGGAATAATGACAGGACCAGAGGAAATGGTCTAAAGTTGTGGCAGGGGAGGTTTAGGTTAGATATTTGGAAGAATTACTTTACTGAGAGAGTGGTCAGGCACTGGAACAGCCTGCCCAGGGAGGTGGTGAAGTCACCAACCCTGGAAGTATTTAAGAAACATGTAGACATGGCTCTTCAGGGCATGTTCTAGTGCCCAAGATCATTGGTTTGTGTGTGGGTGTGATGTGGTGGGGTGTTGTGTTTGTTCTTTTTTTTTTTTTGTTGGTTTTTTTCTTTGGTTTTTTTGTTTGTTTGTTTTGTTTTGTTGTGGTTTTTGGGGTTTTTTTTGTGGTTGGACTCGATGATCTCAGAGGTCCCTTCCAACCACAATGATTCTGTGATTCAGAGGTAGGAAAGTTAAGTGTCTACTACTCCTGTATCTTCATTATTAGTTCCTCTTGCTTTTCTACTGCTTTTCTCCCCGTATTAGTTAAAGCAAGCCATGCCTGGCCCTTGGCATTGCTACATGTTCTCCCAGGACATAGAAACACACATAGAAATAGGTGAATGCTTTGGTTAAGATTGTCTGTATCCTCCTGTTTCACTAGTGGCTGCTTTGACTTGACTGCCTAGAAAAGCTTAATGGCTTCTTCATGTTTTCTTCACTAAAAATAGAACAAATATAGGGAAGCTGTACTATGCATAATAAGGTGGACTTTACTAACACGGACCTGGGCTTGACAGTCCTGGCAAGAGTCAGATGTCACAAGCAATGCTCTGTTCCCTAGACCTCACCTTTGTTTGTAGCATCTGATAATCTGCAGAGATACTACGCTTTCAAACAAGAAATCACCAATGACTAGATATACAAAGCATTCTGTGTTAGCAAAGGTTCATCCCAAACCAAAATAATATGAATTATTAAGGAATAATATGGGGTTTTTTTTTCCCTTTTCAGGAACTCAGACTGTAGAATTAACCCAAAGCTCTAGGTGATTCCAAATTACTGACCCCCACACTGCAAAAATGTAGGCATTGACTATGGATTTTTGATAAAAAAAATCCTGCTCTGCCCTGCCAATCCTGGCATTTGCAAGCAATTTTCTGTGGCTGACATTCTCAGCTGTGTGCATTAATTTTTAATTCCTTCACTTTCATTATCTGTAAATAGTGATTTTTCCATTATACTTGTAAAGGTGCAGCCAAGGGAAAAAAAAAAAAAAAAAAAAAGAGTACAAAACAACAAATGGCCACTGGACAGGAAATGAATCACTCTGGCTTTGAGTGTGCTAACTACAGATACTGCAAATATACAGAAACACTTTGAAAACTTTCCAAGGACAATGCTCTGTTAAAACTATAACATGTATTCTGGGGATCTGGATGTATTATTACACAACTCTTTGAAAACAAAAAACAAAGGGAGCCCGCAGCACAAAACCTGGGGATGCGTCGGGATGGGAGCTTTTGTTTCAAATGGGCTGCCAGCTACTGCTCTCAAGCAGCACTCTGTAGCCACATCTCTAGGCTCTCCTTTCGAGGAAGGACTCAGCAGGCTACTGAATGAGAGTCAGGTTAACTGCTGCCAAAGGACCATCTCTTTTTCTGCACATCAGTATCATCCCCAAAGGATGCTGTGGCAACTTGTTGCCAGACAGAGATCGGTTCTGTCAGAGAACGTGTGTCTATACTTTTCCAAAAGGAAAACCAAGGGGTTTCACCATCTCCTGCTGTGACACTTAGCATTTTTCAGTCTGTCTCTGGTGATTTGCCATCACATTGGCGGCTTTTTAATGTCCCCAGCTTAATTTGCTTGATGAGATCCCTCTTGCTCAAGACAGCTGAAGATAGGTAGGTAAAATCAAAGGTTGTCTCAGAAATGTTTTGATCTCCTCTACTTCTACATTGTAATCAGAGCAGAGTATTTAAAGAAAAGCTGCAAGCTATGGGCAAAATTCAACCCTAACTCATCCTCATTGACTCAGTTTAAGTGATGGGGAACACAAGCGGTTTGGATAGGATCCATAACTTCTCAACATTTTACAACATGTCATTAGTAGAGATTATGTTTATTTCATGATCTTTTTAGGGATGTGCAGAAGGTTATCTAAAAATCAAATAAACTATTGACCTTCTTTTGGAGACTTCATCGTTGTGACTCCTGTTTGAGCTGCCCTGATCTGGCTGGGATAATAGGTGACTCAACCAGAGGGGAAAAAAATTACCTAACAAAGTAAAACATCTGTGGTTCATTTTGAAAACATCATAACAAACAATATAAAGTGTGAAAGTTCATGCAGCTTTATTTGAACAGCCTAACTCAGACCAGGCTTTCTGTGTTTCTTTTCCCTCAAATCTCAGTGCAGAATGAGGTTGGTCATAGCTGTTTGGCCTTCAACTGGGGCTGCAGCTGGGCCATCTCTCAAATCCAGAGTTGCTAAAGTATTTGTTTTTTAAAAAAGTCCACGGTGGGGAAAAAACAGTAAGTAACAGCTGTTACTTACTCAAAAGAAAATTTTAAACTAAGGTATTTTGGCCACATTTCAGACACAAGCATGGCAGCAAGAGTAAAGAGTTTGCAGATCTGGTTGCTAGTCCAGGATATGGGACAGTGTCTCTTCCCACCTGACTGCAGGCTACTCCATCACACAGAGTGAGGAACGCTGTGTGCCACTCAGCCTGGGTGGAGATGGCCAAGGAACCATCACACAAACTAGGTGTGTTTGGGTAGATGTGGCAACATTGGTAACCTCTACTCAGCTACCACTCCTGGCTACTCAGCAGGATGCAATGGCTATGATGCCTCAAAGACCTTCAATGACTCCTTTCTAACCAGCCTGGTCTACTAATGAGGTAGAGGGGATCATGACCTCACTACCATCATCTGGTATGAGAACCTCAGGTTTCACTGAGCAGTATTTGCATGGAGTCTGGTAATTGGTGTATGGACAACACTAGGGCAGATACACCCATGCAGGTGGGATGTGGTGTGCCACCTGGGTGCTACTGAGGTGGGTCCTCTCACCCACAGCATACCTCAGCACAACCCAGGCAAGCAGGAACCTGCAGCGCAGCACGTTCTCCTCCACCCTTCTCTCAAGTGTGCTTCTACCTTGACAGTTCCCAGGAGGGGTCCAGTGCCCATCTGAAGTCAGCAAGAGATGGATAAGGCACCACTTGCCCAACACTGATAACTGCCCTTGATCAAACACTGTAATTGGATCTATATTCTTTAGCTTCCAGCTGTTAGCTCCTGCTGTGTCTCTGGGCCCTACGTTTTTCTACTAGTGAAGGTAAATTCATCATAATCAAATAATTTTTCATTTTTCCATTCTCCTCCTTTTCTGCACCTTCTCCTGAACTGCAATGCCCTCACCCCAAATGTGGTCACAGACCTGTACATGTTCTCTATTACTTCTACTTTACACAACAGAAAAAATACGCCTCTGCTTGTCCCTCCTTGCATATACCTTCAAAGTTCATCCTAAATCTCTGCGTTTGCTACAGATCAGAGTTATTTTTTGTGCACAGTACCTTCTATGGTATTCCAGGGTTACTGAACCATCTGAGTCCAAGAAAGTAAAGCAAGGTCTTTTGCTCATCTTACCTGTTAAGTTGCTTTCAGCACATGGAGAAAAGGCACTGGCTTCAATCTGATGATGCTGACAGGAAAAGAGGCTGCTGCTGCAAAGCTTTTGGATGCTGGGTTTGTGTCTTGCTTCCCATTTTTCACAGTGCTTGCTAAGAGCTGTGGGATCTTATCCTGCTTCTGTGCTCCTGCATTAGCAGCACCTGAGACTATTTAATGAGATCAAGAAATCTCCATCAGCTGCTTCACACTTTTTGTCCACAGCATTGAGAGACCGGGCCTTGATATTATAATGACAGAACTGCAGTCTCTCAGGAGAGCACAAGAAGCTAACTAGAGCACCCCAAGAAATGTAAAATTAAATATTATTTCTTCAAATATAGAAATTGTTCCTGACCCAGGAGGAAGTACTGACTGCAGTATGTAAAGATATAGTTGGGATTTTAGGAGGAAAACACTGGATATTTATTAACTGGTGTAGTCTTTAACAACAAAGTGGAGGTTATTTGTTCAAATCTCATCTCCCAGCCGAGCATGCCTTATAGGCACGTCGGGCTCTGGCACTCTCAGCAGGGATTTCCCTGCTTGCAATGCAAAGGGAGGAAATGGAAGGTGGATGGAAGGTGGATAGGAGGTGACAAATGTAAGCAAGCAGCTACTAAAGGGGAATCTTCTGACACAAAGAGAGAGGAACAAATGAAGTTGTATTTCTGCTGTGCTTAAATCCACGTATAGAAGCTGAACACTCATACACATGTATTTGAGTGTGTATACTCAAGTATATATCCTCAAATACATGAAGGAGACTCTGGAGGAGTCATAACAACCTCATACCATTGCACACACTGATCTCCTGCCTGGCTTTGTGCAGCCTAAAGTGCCTTCTGCCCTCTCAGAAACCCCTTCTTCCCTCAGATTGCTCCTGGACTTTTATTGCACATTTCTTCCCTCTGATACACAGCATCAAAACTTTTTTTAATTAATCCATCACTAACAGATTATTGCAGATTGCAACAGGTAATAGGCACAAAAAGAAGAAAAACTCTACCTGGATACAGTAATCATAGAGATCTTAAACTTCACAGTCTAAAGAAATGTTTCTCTCTCAACCAGATATCTAAGGAGTGCAATGATAAAACTTTTATTTGCAAATCACAATGTAAATAACAAATTCAGACATTGCTCAAACATACTATTCATATTACTGACAAATATTTGCATTAAGAACTTTAATGAGCTTCTGAAAAAATAAGCCATTTATGCAAGCCTGTGTAATTCCTCTTCATAAAATAAAGAACCTGGTTACATACAGATAATAGTAGATAAGTCCCTGAAAATGAGAAAACAGAGATTGGATATGATGCACCAAGAGACAGGAAGCCATTGACAGCTTTCAGAGTGAGGTGACAAATGAAGAACAGCAGAGAAGGAAGGTGACCTTCCCTAGCAGCAGTGGTTTGGATAGATTGATAAAGGTGTAGCTCCCTACCAGGAGACCAACAAAAATACCTAAAGATAACTGGAAAGTGACAAAAAATCTGAGGAAGTTCTTAGTGGCTTAATATAACATGCTAAGAAAAGAAGGGCAGTCTCTGTGCCAAGTGAATCCAAATTCCTCCAAAACCAAATTACCTTCATGCTAATTGCTTTCTGAGCATTGATGTTTTACAACAGAAACCAGAAAGCTCAGGCTTCAGTGGATCTCCTTCTCCCTCTCTGATATAAATAAAAGCACTTTAAAGAGGCATATAAATTTTTGGCAATGGACATATCTATTTCAGGAGTTGCATTGCTTGTTGTTTAAAAATTTTGTGTCATAGCCAGGTTATTAAAGTTCCCCAAACCCAAAGTGCGTTCAGTTCTCCTGGTGTTCTTGTGCCACATCAGCTCACTGCTGGCTCACTGTCCTTCTGTAAAACCAGCCATACCTGGCATTACATTAGTGATTCTTACTAAAATGCTCTATTTTGCCAGTAAAGTATGGGCTGTGCTCTAAGATCCAAGTCATCAGTGCACCTCAGCTCTGTTAAAACTGAGCAGGAGAAGTGGATCACATGGGGGAAAAAAAGAAGGAAAGGAAAGAAAAGAAAAGAGAAGAAACAAGTTGACAATACTTAATGTTGGAATTAATTTGGCATATTACGAAAAAAAAGAAGGAAAGGAAAGAAAAGAAACAAGTTGACAATGAAACAAGTTGACAATACTTAATGTTGAAATTAATTTGGCCTATTAAGTCTGTTGGTAAAACTTAGTTTCTCTTGTACTTTAGCTAATTTAAGTTTATATTGCAAACATAGCAGTGGAATGTATACTTTTATGCAATGCCTCCATTAACCTTCAACAAAAAATTTTAAAGGCCATTACGAAGCGCAAAGCACATGCAAGAAAATAAATTAGCGCAATTAAATTCCTTAATCTAGGAGAGAAGATCTGCAGTTGGAGTGTTGCTCCTCATTAATAGAGGCAGACTGGAAGCATTCTCATCACCATTGCCTCCGTTTGCTCCTTTATTTTCCCAAGAAAAGGCAGCGTGTCCAGCGAGGGAAGCTTTCCTCAGGGCTGCAGAGCCATCTAGTGTCGAAGGGCAGGGTTCCCTCATACACCTTTTCTTTCCAATTTATTTTCAATTTCCCAAAGGTTTCCCCATAAAGATTTTATGAGCCATCTAGTGTCGAAGGGCAGGGTTCCCGCATACATCTTTTCTTTCCAATTTATTTTCAGTTTCCCAAAGGTTTCCCCATTCCATACTTTAAAGATTTTATCACCGTTTCATAGAATGGTTAGAGTTGGAAGGGGCCTTAAAGATCTCCTACTTCCAGCCCCCTGCCACAGGCAGGGACACCTCACACTTGACCAGGTTTCTCAAGTTCCTTTCAGTTCTCTGCATTCCCTTCTTTTCCTTTTATTTTCAGTTTTTAAAAATCTTTGGGCATGGCTGAACTGCCTGGCCACACTGTCTGCCCCATACCCATATGCAAATGATGGTAGGTCCAACTTTCTGTATTTGTTTCTTCCTTAGGATAAAAAAGCCAAAGGAAGAGGGAAATACAGGGATGGAACTGAGCAAAGATCCTTCTATTGAATTCTCTGCAATACCTAAGAGGTCAATTATACTTTGACTAGCCTTAGTAAATATTGGTCTATCCTGTCCCTAAAGACATCCAGAACATCCCCGTTCCAAAGCTAGCAATTTCATTTTCTCTCTGGACAGCCTTTCCCCTGTGGTTACTCATATTTGCTTGGACCGTTTCCTCTCAAGTATAGCTTCAGTCTGTTTCTTGCAAATTTAGGTGGCTTCCTTTAGTCTTTGGGAAAAACAGAGGCATTTGAGCAGTGCTGCTGGGGTTGTTACATTTTTCTGTTGGTGGATG
This sequence comes from Calidris pugnax, assembly GCF_001431845.1. Taxonomy (NCBI): domain Eukaryota; kingdom Metazoa; phylum Chordata; class Aves; order Charadriiformes; family Scolopacidae; genus Calidris; species Calidris pugnax. The sequence continues at coordinate 1,591,515 of NW_015090868.1, read as the reverse complement.
GGCCTCCTCTGCTGCTTGTTCTCTGTACAAAGCAACTGTAAATCTCACAGTCCTTCCTGGCCAGTGGGACTTCTGGGACCTATTTGCCATGGTTTCTGCTCTCCCTTGAACTGTCATCTTGTCTATCCCTTTCTCCAAGAGCCATGGCAGAGCAATGTGACAACACAGAGAGCTGAAAGGGTCCAGTGGTAGGAGGGATATGGCTACCTAAACATACAAATACCCATTTTAGATAAAGAGAGGCAGTTATCACTCCTGCCTCTGTTTAAGCATCTGGAAACAACAAGTTCATCAGGATTTTGAAAGCAGTCTGGCAGAAAGTGGGCAACCTCAGATTTCCACTGAGATGGTTTATTTTTAGGCTGGTTTCCTAAGAAACAAAGTGTGTGTGCTCACACTGTCTGTCTCCCACTAATAACTTCTGAACCTGCCGGCCAGGTTTGATGGAAGGCTAGCAATCTCAAAGATATTAAATTCCTCTATGTTCCATGAAAATCAGTCTCTGGGTGGAGAAAAGAGACCCAAATGAGTAGCTCCACGGAGAGACAAGTCATCAAATGAAGTCAGCTGGGTTTGGTATGGTTTGGTCTACCAGCTGAGTCATAAGTAGGTACTGGGCAGGCAATAAATAAATAAATGCGTGCACGTTGCAGCCCCAGGCACAGCACAGCACTGGCTGCTGCCTTTTGGGGATGTGTTGCATCCAGCTACTGGGCAGAAACTGCGTGTCCCAGGGGTGAAGAGGGAATATGAAACAGATGGTGGCACTGGAAAGGCCAGAGGAGAATGAACTACTGTTGAGGTGAAGAGGGAATATGAAACAGATGGTGGCATTGGAAAGGGCCAGAGGAGGATGAACTACTGTTGATGTGAACTACTGTTAATGTGAACTGCTGTCAATGTTGCTGGTGAATGGAAGATGCTGGACCCTCTGCAGTGATGTAAATAAGACGTCTGCTTCCTCCGCTGCTGTTCTACCAAAAGGCATAATTTGGTTAAATGAAATATCTTAGATTTGTCTAAAATGCAGCGGGTCAGCCCTTGGGAGGGAAGAGCCCTGTACTCAGACCAGGCCAGCACCCAGTCATCATCCCTTTTACAAAGAATAGGGTCCTTGAGCTGGAAGAAATTGTGAGTGTTCCTCAGTAATTACTAGCACCTTTGGTCATAAACAGGCATTAATTAATCACAAAAAATCTACACCAATATCATAGCTTGATATGCTAGTGTTGTTCTTCTCTAAAATAGAGGCAGGTGGTGCTCAGGAGTCTTGCTACCACTGCTGACTGGACTGACATGTCAACTTCTGTGCTGGAAATAAGTGGGTGTAAACATTTTTCTTTCCAGCAACAGTGGTTAGATGAAGAGATGAATGACATTTCTTTTATTCTAGCACCTTTGGTCATAAACAGGCATTAATTCATCACAAAAAATCTACACCAATCATAGCCTGATATGCTAGTGTTGTTCTTCTCTAAAATAGAGGCAGGTGGTGCTCAGGAGTCTTGCTACCACTGCTGACTGGACTGACATGTCAACTTCTGTGCTGGAAATAAGTGGGTGTAAACATTTTTCTTTCCAGCAACAGTGGTTAGATGAAGAGATGAATGACATTTCTTTTATTCAGAAATGATTAGTGAAGATATCAGTCAAAAACATGAGCAGTATCTGGAACAAGCCTTTGAGATGACACTGGTAAACACAACCTCCTTTCACTCTACCCGGTAGCCAATTCCCACCTCTGCAAAGTGGTGGGGTCTGCTGTTACTACCAGGAACCAGGAGCCTGGTCTCACCCTGGTGGGTGCCAGAGTTTCCTGGGAATCATGTTTGGTTTGGGAGCAAAATCTGTTTGCTCCATCGGCGATCCTTAGAGACACCCCACTGTGGCAAGGCAGCTCTCCTCCCTTTTTGTCATGGAGGCTCAGTTTTCATTCCCAGCATTAAGCATCTCTGCTCAGAGACATGAGCTGGTGCAGCCAGGATGGCAATTTGCTCCCCTGGCTGTGTCCCTGAGGCTGGGGATTGTTCTCTTCTCTCTGCACCTGACGGCTGGGTCAGGGCCACGTGAGGCGAGGAAGTCTGGTTAGGTCATATGAGATGCTCAAATGCAGTTTGGCCGATGGACAAGTCTTGTTTCCCATGAAAAAGAAACAATGACTGGGCTGTGCAGGCCATAGTCTCGTGCCCTTGCTCTCCGCGGGGTCCGGGGCGGAGAGCGGGAGGGAGGATATGGTAGCAGATCACTGCTCGTTTTTAGCAAAAAGCCCAGCACATTGGAAACGACGCCTTTTGTCTTTCAAACAATGTCAACAGCTAATGCAGGAGAATTACTCCAATCCCACAGCGGGATCGCCCCGAGTCTCTCTGAGTTAATAAAGAATTATCGGCAGCGAGTTTCACTGCCATTCTTCTGGAGCTTTTCATCTGCAGCAAGGAGATAAACGCCAGCCCCAGGAGTCTTTCACAACTTTCCCACGTACCATGACATATTTTGGAGATCTAGAATGACACAATAGAGTCATTTTTTAAGCCAACAAACACTTCTCAAGCATTTAAAGAAACTTCAGTAAATAAGGCAGACTAGAAGCTCTGATTTTGAAATGTTTGGGTCAGCAATAAGGTGATCGTTATGTACAGTAAGAGCAGTAAGAGAGAGATGACTCTTACCTGACTTTAGGTGCCTCACAGGCACCTATGCATTCCAGCTTAGTGACTAAGTACCCTGTAGAGTAAGCAGAGTCAATGAAACACAGAGAGCAGTTACTCTTGCCTAAAGTAGCCGATTTGGCCAGGTGGATTACAAGATCTCAGCTGCCAACATCTCCTCAGGGAGGATGGGCACCCAGGCACCTAGTTCAGATGTAGGCACCTGCCCCTGTGGTCAACTTCTAACATTAGGCAAGATGAACATGGTCCAGATGTCTAGTCCCTCCTCAAGGTGACCAGGCACAACTCTTACAAGAATAATAAAAGAAGATGCTATTAGCAAGAACCAATATGGTGCCAAAGCAAAAGCTTTTCAGAAAGAGCTGATTTCCTCACTGATCACTGTCACGAACAGGAATTTGCGAGTCTGAGAACAACAAAAGTCCCTGAGGGCTTAAACAGAAGAAACTGAAGGATGTGCCTGAACATCAGACTGTAATTATTTATAACCCACTGTCTTCATAGGGCTGTACTTTTCTTAGTTGCTTATTAATTGAAGCTCACCCTTCCTTTGCTTGCACCTTCCTTTTATGGGGCTTTTGGGTGGAAGCAGGAATCTTTGCTGCCCTTTATTTCTCTCTCTGTTGATGGTGGAACCTGCACAAGACCTGAAGTAGAGATGCTCCGTGGTCACAGGCTGACAACAAAGCTGCTCCTTCATAGAAGAACTGCATATTTTTTTTCTCAGATGTTTGCCATTTGTGTCTTGCTTGAAAGAAAAAAAAAAAACAACACTGAAACCTTCTATAGGTGAACTAAATTAACTAAGGACCACAAGTTACATATATATGTGAGTGCATGTATGTGTGTGTGCATATTCTGAATCTGGAAATGCTCTTCCTCTTGTTTCCTCTCCTGAATTTTTTTTACATTCTCTCAGTGATTAATTTAAACATTATTAAACTGTCCCTGATCATGGAAGTACAATATAATCACTGCCTGCCTGCACAGAATTCAGGTATTTACTTACATAGCTTCTTTTTTTATATACGACCTACATTAAACAGTATATCTAAAGCAATATTCAGTTTTGGCATAATTTTGTTTTAAGAAACAAGTGGGATCAGACAGACAGCATTAGCATTTTTAGGCTGTTGAGTTAAATGACATCAAGAGATTTCATTAAGGAAAATGACCCCATATTGTGAGTAACACCGTGTGACTGTGGCACCGACAAACCTAAGCCACGCTGCCTCATAGGTTACTAACGTCTGATGAATAAATAACGCTGTCCCGTGTTCCTGAGGCCTCCTTTCTCAGCAAGGAGCCTCCCTGAGCGAAATGCTAAAGAGAGAGCAGTTCAAAGATTTACATAGGTCAGGATGTAAACCTCAGGGGAAGTAACAGATTTCTCCAAGCAAAGAAACAGGAAAGGGAAAAACAGCAGCTTTCCTTCTTCCGAGAGGGGAAAACAGATAAAGGGTCCTGGGGGCTCCTGCCAAGTCCTCGCGCCCGCTGTGCCGCAGACAGTCCCGCCTTTCATAGGCCACCGAGCAGCCACCATTCATCAGCAGCAGAGAATTAACTGCTTCTCCCATTTATTTTTTCCTTTTGAAATTATAAAAACTGTCTCTTGGGAGAAGCTAACACTTCACTTTGCTGTATCCGGCCAATAATGGTCAACCAAGAGCATTAAAAAGCAGAAGCAGTGATACGTCTTGTTTGTGTGGGCCTTCTCTCCCACCTCCCCCCCGATAACGATCACTCTCTGTAGTTTGATAATTGAAGTTAGCGTGCTAAGGACATGGCCTGCCCGGGAGCTGTGGGTCATGGCAGCCCCATGTCCCCAGGGGCCAGCGGGCAAGAAGTGGTGTGGTACTGACAAAGTGAGATGTCAGAACGGACGCGTTTCCTGAGAAGCCCTTCCATCTTGATGCCTGGGCACTTTCCCACGCAAGACACTTCGGGGGAAATTTGATTCATATCTGTTTACAGCCAAACTCATCCCTGTAAGGCAGATGTATGTTAAAAGCCAAAAAAGCTTTGGTTGGCAGGAAGGTTTTCTGCTGAAATGGCAAAATGTTGACCTTTTGTTGGTCTAGTTGCTCTGAAATCTTCTGGTGGTGAAAAGTGCTGCAGTGGGTGAAGAACGGAGGCCTCATCTCTCCCCAGAGCATCAATAGTTTTTTGATCTCAGGCTGCCAAAAAACTTTTTATCATTTTTATAGCCCCAGAGAGGTTCAGGGCTACAACTGAAAAAAGTCTAAAGTGCTCGAAACAAAGCTTGGTGGGACTTTAATTGCCTGAATGAAAGTTCATCTCCAAAACTGTGGAGTCTCCCAGTTTGTGTACGGTTGGGTTGTGTTGGGGTTGCACTTCAAAGGCACCTCACTTTCCCCTACACAAAACAGGAGGGTAGGTTCCTAGGTCTGGACTTAGCATTTCCATTTTGAATGTCCGAGTCTGTAGACCAACGTTTGTCCCGCAGGGGAATCTTCTGCTGCTTCATTTTTGGCCATGTAGTGCTCCTGCCTCCTTCTCCACCCTACAGAGAGACGGTAGCCATTCCTCTGCTCTCGCCCCAAGTCACGCAGAGCCTGAACTCTGGCTTCCAGCTCACAGTTCCTCTGTTTGCTTTCAATGCCACGTGTGTCACAACCCCTCTTTATACTCGTGAAGCTTTGCCTTTGTGGCAAACACAATGTGGGGCGGGCCTCCTGGCTTAATAATCAGGAGATGGGCAAGCCCTCAGCTCCTCAAAACAGACTGAGGAGTTTCTTAGGTGCTTTCCAATGTTTTGAAACCTGTCCCAAGAGCGTACTTAATGCCCTTGCACGTTTCAGAGGCTGGAGGCAGGGGTTTTGCAGAACTTCCTTGCATACAAGCTCTTGCCACAGAGAGGCAGCCTCCGCCAGTAAGACAGAAAGAGGGAAAAAACAACACAGTGAATGGGAAAGAGGAGCTTTGTAGGAAGCACCAGTAAATGGAAAAATCGGGAGAGAGTAGCGGGGATGTGAGGCTGCGCCTGACCTGCTCCCCAAGTGCCCCTGCACTTTGTGCTGTGGGTGGAGGCAGCACTTCAGCAAGGTGTTCTACAGACTGTACCAAGGGTGAGTTTTCCTAACCCGTGAAGGGAGAAAAGAAGTTTTACCTGGTGTGAAATGACAGCGGTGGCTTTGCAGCAGCTGGTTCTCAGGACAAGGGCAGCAGTGGTACCTACTCGCCCCAAGTCACGCAGAGCCTGAACTCTGGCTTCCAGCTCACAGTTCCTCTGTTTGCTTTCAATGCCACGTGTGTCACAACCCCTCTTTATACTCGTGAAGCTTTGCCTTTGTGGCAAACACAATGTGGGGCGGGCCTCCTGGCTTAATAATCAGGAGATGGGCAAGCCCTCAGCTCCTCAAAACAGACTGAGGAGTTTCTTAGGTGCTTTCCAATGTTTTGAAACCTGTCCCAAGAGCGTACTTAATGCCCTTGCACGTTTCAGAGGCTGGAGGCAGGGGTTTTGCAGAACTTCCTTGCATACAAGCTCTTGCCACAGAGAGGCAGCCTCCGCCAGTAAGACAGAAAGAGGGAAAAAACAACACAGTGAATGGGAAAGAGGAGCTTTGTAGGAAGCACCAGTAAATGGAAAAATCGGGAGAGAGTAGCGGGGATGTGAGGCTGCGCCTGACCTGCTCCCCAAGTGCCCCTGCACTTTGTGCTGTGGGTGGAGGCAGCACTTCAGCAAGGTGTTCTACAGACTGTACCAAGGGTGAGTTTTCCTAACCCGTGAAGGGAGAAAAGAAGTTTTACCTGGTGTGAAATGACAGCGGTGGCTTTGCAGCAGCTGGTTCCCAGGACAGGGGCAGCAGTGGTACCTATCCTGATGGTCTCTGTGACCTCACTGAAGAGCTTGAGGGACTCCTGAGCTGTCTTCTGCAACCACAGGACTTTGCTGGTGGAGACCATTCTATTCCTGCACAGTGGGCAGTCTAAAGAGAGAATGAGCAATAATTTACAGCAGGTAGGGATTTACTCAAACCACGAAATCCATATATAAATTTTGCCCCTTATATTAAAAGACCAAGTTGAGGACTTGCTGATTTTTTTTTCTAACCAAATATATGGACCTTTGTTCCTTTTTTTTTAACTGGGAACTCTGTGATACCAACATTCCTGAGGACAAAAGTCCTTAGCTTTCCACCTGCAAGTCAAGGATGTTTTTCTATTAAAATCCTAGTAGTATCAATGAGGTTTATTCATTGTTTCAAAGCTACTAGTAACAATTAGCATGCTGATGTCCACTGATTAAGAGAAGAAGGGGAAGAAAAGGGTCTAAGGTAAATAAATCAACTTAAAAATCATCCCTTTCTGCAAACAACAGCTGCACAGGAAAAGGAAGACTGTTAGCCATCTTTCACTGATGTATTAGGCTGATCCAGTAGATGCGTTTCAAGTACTCTGCGGCTGCAAGTTAATATATCCTACACTCCACAGGAAAGAACCATGCAGGAAAACCAAAAAAAAAAAAAAAAAAAAAAAGCAGAACAATTGTGTGAACCGAACGCCCCATCTTATTCTGAAAACATCTGGGCCTCTGAACTTTTCATTCATTCATTTGGTTTATTTGGTGCAAAATCTGCCCAAGAGTTAGCAGCCTGTCTCTGTTAATAATAGAAAAAGCAAATGTTGGTGTAGAGGTCCTTTGCCTTTTATTCAGAAGGACATGGACTTGGAAAACAGGAACCTCTCAGGAGCTGAGGCTGTATGGAGTATGATGAGATTCAGTATGGGGGAGGATGGCTGGGACCTCAACATGAGGATTATGGAGGAGATAAGGAATGTCGGGATTTTTTGGAAATAATAGTTTATGGAGAGCCTCAGTTCAGTACAAAGTACAGGAATGTTGGAAGAAAAGACTACAGGGGCATAAGAAATATATGGAGGATGAAATGCAGGCTCAAAAAGTCTGGGATGAGTTTGGCACAAAGCTTCCAAAAAGCCGGGATTTTACCAGTCAGGATATCACAGTTTCCAACAACTTCTGCCAAACTCAGGCATTGGACCCTAAGGAGTGTCCTGTAAAGGGTTAAGTGGTGAAAGAGAACTGCTTCATTTTGTGTAGATAACACAACAAAGCCTGGAAATGCAAATACGTTCAGAAAAAGCCTTTGAACAATTTTTTTTTTTTTCCTCTCAAAGTTGTTACGTATAGAGGTTTAAGAAAAGTCCTCACTGTTTATTGTGGAGTGTTTATTACTGTGGACGTCAGGAGTGGCTGACAAGTTTACACAAAAAATTCCGGATCTTAACATTTTCCCAGTTGTTACTTTTCCTTTTCTACTGCTTCATCTTTACAGAAGAAAGGGATTAAAGTGATGTATTTCGTCGCACTTTTTCCTGTGGTAAATTAACCCTTGGCCAACAATGACAAGGAAGGCAGCGCAGCTATATGGAAATTAACTTGACAGCCCATAAACACGAGAGCCTGTTGTTCCCTGGAATTCATCTTAATAGTCATTAACAAAGCTTTGGGGTTAAGTAAGAAAACGGAACTAGCCCTGAAACTATCATTTCATTTCATAGCCCTTTTCACGGGGATTAGCTATCAGTCTGAAAGGCCTGTGAAGCTTCATCTGGCTTTTTAATTCAAATTGTGCTGAATCCATCTCAATTCCCTTTTGCTCCTAAAATGCTACAAACAAGTAAACAATATCCATTGTGGATCTTTATATTTCTTGGTACTTGCCAGATTTTTAATGAGAAATATCTGAGGTTGGAATGGTGCAAATCTACACTGCTCTACGAGGGTAGAGCTTGCCTACTCCTAGATATTAAATTACTGGGAATCTTTATTCTACAATGATGGTTTTGCTTTAAAACATGTCAAAGATACATTCAGGAACTTAAGGAACAGCTAAGCTTGTTTCCCCTCCTCTCAAATTTTAGGCACACTTTGTGCTGGGGCTGAACTTGAATTGGCTACCAGCTCTCTGGGTTGGGGCATCAAGCTTCTGTCGCTCTGCAAATTAATCAAAATCGAAGTGACATCTCACTCCAGACCTCGATGCTATCGTTCTGCTCGTCCTCCTCCACAACTATCTTTCCCTCCCAGAAGTAAAACGACAATTAACAGCTGGGTAAGAACAGGAGCATACTCTGCATGCTTTATTTGGGGGTAAAAGCACGCAGAGTAGCCACAGCGCCGAAGAATCAAGATGAGTGGTTTTAATAATCACTTCTGGGTGAGAGCAGTGTATGGGAAATTAAAATAATGCTTTTATACACGCTTGGGCTGAGCAAGTCTTCCAGTCAAGAGAAACCACAGAGCTTCCTAATGGGACAGTCAGGAGCTCACTGTAGCAGCTCCCCTTGGGCCCATGGCTGGTGATGGTGGTACGATGCTGGATGGCCCCAACCCTGCACGGAGGCACCAAAGCTTGAACATTGTGGTGATCCTGAGCAGCTGAATGGAGTTGCACCACATGGTGCCTGGCACATCAGGGAGCAGCCCTCTATTTCAAGCCCACCCTGTAAAGCTCAGGACCAAGCTGTAAGTGGCACTGTGACTGCATCTACCTGTGACCGGGAAACAACTGACACTGAAGAGCTCAGGGCAGAAGTCCTGGTGCTGACTGTACCAGTGGTTGCTCATTGCATGCTGCAGGGATACTGCTAAATCGGGGCAGAAGAATGGTGGTCAGAGGGTGCTGATGTTAGAGCAGGTGACAGGAGAGTGGGTCATGTGGCACTGCCATGCCCATTGATAGACGCTTCCCAAAGTGTGAGTGGATGCAGTTGGGTGATTGATGGAAAACTGTTTTCCCAGGGGTTCATGATTAAATCAGCCATGTTCGCATCCTTTTCACCTGCCTTTGTGCAACTGTTTGTTTGTATAGATATTTGTGAAGAGTCTTTTATTTATATGAGCAAGGAACATTCACACACAAGTGAATGTGTAGAAGCACGAACAGATGTGTCCCCAGAAACACACTGGAAGTGATCACCCCACCACCTATACGTACACACTTACTTGATGAGAACGTGACTAGAGAAACCAAATGTAAAACATGCAGGACAGCCAATAAATATTGTTTATGTGTCCCAGTCAGGAAGGAAACCAGCTATTTTTAAAACAGGGATTTATAAATATAACCAACTGTAAGGCACGTTCTGAAGAGGACAAGCAGGAGTTGAAGATGCTCAGTAGCTTTCCTGGAGCACAGAGTTTATTCACCGTCCCTGTTACTGGCCCTGACCCAAGTGGAGCAGAGCCTTTCTAACATCCTGTTAACGGGAGTGTCTTCTGCTCTTCTAGCTAATGGCATCAGTGTGTCAAAAAAAGTCAGTAGAAATATGCAGGAGAGGGCTCAGCACTTCTGCGGGGCTCTGTTGCATGTTTCTGACTCACAAGCAGTGGAGGGGATGAGAGTGGAGTTTTCTGTGTGTCTGCTTCAGGCTTTCATGCACAGACACTCACCCTGTCTTGTGGTACACATGAACTTGAGTGTGGTTCTTCACATGTTGGGCCAAGGCAGCATCTCTCCACTATCTTTCCTCTTTTCAAGAATTCAGAAAGACCTGAAGGGGTTAAATTGTCCTAGCAATTTCCAAGTGGAAGCACCTGTGCCTTATGGCTCACTCAACACTCTCAAGTCTCTTCTCTCAAGTCTCCATCAGTACCTCCACTGGAGGATCGTGCCATGCAGCTCCTGTAAGAAGGATGTCTTCCAGGGAGGTACATGAGCAGGATCCTCAGATGAGGGTGTTGTCTGAGACTTGGGAAGCCGAGAAGCTCAATGCCTGCAAAAGCCTGTATTTCTGTGCTCAAGAACAGGAATGTAAATATTGTATTAAGATCTTGTATTTAACATCTGTGATCTCAGCAAAGGGGAGGAGAAGGAGGAGGAGAAGGTTGTCATGAAGAAAACAGCAATGTTTACTACATGAAGGTTTGTATTTCAAAGATTTTCAAAAATATTTCATGTGTTATTTGCAAAGCTGTATACTAATTAAAACATGCACTGAAATATTTATTAAGATACTGCGTCTCTCTCTCGGCTCCCTCTCTCAAGCTGACTCCAAACTATTATATCAGCTTTGGGGGGTTTGTGTACAACAAACAGCCCAAAGGCTTAATTTTGTGCAGCACTTCTCAAAAAGCCAGGACTGCAAGCTGTGCTTCAGCAGAGTGTGAGGTTGAAATGTAGCAAGATATTGCTGTTTTAATGTTCCTATCACATGGGTATATAAGGCATGGGAGGTAATCAGTAGCTGGTTATTAAAAATCAATCTACTCCAATGTTTTGCAGTGCAGACATCCACCACCATAATTAATGTAAAAAAAAAATTTAATTTTATCATGAATCTCCTAATACATTGACTACATTTTGTGACTTTTTTGCCTTGGAACTGCAGTTCCTGGAATAAAAGAGGACTTGGAAAGGTGTTGTGGAAGCATTAAAAACTTTCTGGACTGATAAAAAGGACACAGGTGTTGTCTTCTTAATTTCCTGCTGTGAAACCATTCTTATCATTTCACAGCCTTTAACAGTGAATTCATTTATCAGTGAATTTTTGGGTTTCCCAGTCCCACATGCACTGACTATATGCAATAATTAGCAATTGACACGATACTTATGTTTTAAGGTGATTTTTTTCCATTCTTCCTAAATTTGAAAGCTTGATTTTGTTCTCTAAGTATAAGCTTTCATTGAGGCTGTTCAAGAATTGTATTTTTAATATCTGTTTTCAGTAGCTTAAAAGACTGTGAGTCTTTTCAGTGAGTTTGGGGATGTTATTTCTGGTATGGGAGTCCACCTTCTCTGAACAACCACTGTGAGAGTACAGAGAAAAAGAGGAAATGTTTGCCCTTCTCGCTGAAAAGAGGTTATGTCCCTCAAGAAAATTTATTGCCTTCATGCTTTGAAACGATGTCTCGTGGACAGAGCCCTGCCATGTTTAAATGGCAATATTAAGATGGCAAACTCACGCATGCAAAAGTTCAGAAATGCCAGAATTATTACAACATATTTTCTGAGAGGGGAGTTCTTTGTGCATTGTGATGTTGATCCTATGGATAGGATCATGTGATATTTCTCTGTAGACACTATATCTTGCCTAGAAAGTTGCTTTCACATGACTCAAATACACCTGATTTAGTTATAAATACCAGAAGAGAGGAAGCAAAGCTTCTCTCTTTTGTTGTTGACATCCCTTTTCATTATCGTTACAAGTAGCAAATGGTATTAGACCTTAACATCTCTCCTACAATCCCACACAGCACTGTGGAGGAACATTTATTTGGAAATTACAGGTATCTATTTACCACTAAGAAGGACACATGGTATTCTAAGAGCTGGATCATAACAAGGTAAGTGAAATTTCTTTCAAAACTCTTCTAGATTCACACCAATGATGGTCTGAGGAGAGGTCAACCTCGGCTACAGGCTCCTTCAAGGCATTTCTGCAGTCTCAGGGCTCCTTGGAATCATGTGCTCTCCACAACTCTCTCCTTTAGACAAGGACCAAACACCACAGCCAGTGGCAAGACCTTCTCCCCCTTCCCCTGTGCTCCTCAGCTGAGCAAGGACTGCTGCTGCACAGGAGGGGTTCACTGGTCACGTATTTGTGGGGGTTTCTTCCCCAAAAGCAGACTCAGACTGATCAACAGTCTGAATAGAAAACGCAAAGCAGACAAATTAATGCAGGAATGGCAGGAATCTCATTCAGAGGCAGTTTGAAAAGCAGCGAGCCCACCGCCTCCAGACTGTTCCACCGCACGCTGGTTCTTAGCTGTACTTCTCCACAGAGGACTTTTTGCTTAGCTCAGTTAAATGGCAAACAAATGCCAAATAAAAGATCATTGCAAAAGGTAGCAAAATAAAACTACATTCCAAATGCCTTGTGCTTAGGACAAGAAATATCAGCAAAGGAAACTGAGGTTAAACTTCGTTCCTTACTTTCTAGCCCTAGAGTGAAGCACTGCAGTACCAGAGTGGGAGGCTGTGGAAACACCATCCTGGAGGGTTTTAAGGACAGGTTACCAAATATCTCCCAGAAACGGGTTAGGAATCACAGATCGTGCATTGGAGTAGAAGAACAGATTGGATGAGCTCTCAACATTTCTTTCTATCATTCATTTCTATAACACATTGCCCACCAGAAGTGGGGCTGCTATTCCAGTTTAAAAGAGACTCCCAGAGAAAGCCATTTCAGGAGAAGGTCCATCCCCAGCCCCCCAGAGGCTGCAGACACCTCTTCCTGGTGGAACCACATTAGCTTTCTGCTTAATTGCTTGTGCAAATGTGACTGCCCCATGGCATACCAGAATTACGCAGTGCTCTAACGTGTTTCAGTCCATCCAGTGTCCACTGTTCTGCACTGGCTAGACTGAGCCACCACTACTGAACAGACACACCTTGGAAGAGCAAGAGAAGTCCGTCTGACTTTGCCTGCAAACAGGACCGACTCCCACCAGGAGAACCAGCAAAACTCTCTTTCATGGACTTAATTCTGATCCTTCCTCCATCATACTCCACCATCCCCATGGCCCTTGCGATAGTTGGTGGTGTAAGGAGGTGTAAAAGCCTGAGCGTAACTACTGCACCATGCTAACAGTAGGCACCAGTGAAAAAGAATAGCTAAAAGTTTTTTTAAAACTCTTTTAAGATCTCATTTTAAGGTTTTAAGCCTCGACAGAAAAAACAGTGCGAGTGTGGCTCACACCGTCTTGAAGGGACAAATGAGCTTAGACATCTCGGCAGCCAACGAGCAGAAGACGGGAAGCTACGGAGCAGGACAGCTCGATGCCAAGAGCGAGCAGGGAGCTGATGTGCCACCAGCTTCATCTGAATATTCAGGGAAGTTAGTTGAACGGTGACACCTTGTCCTGGCACATGTCCCTATCCTCTCCTGTAAAACAAAACCTGGCACACAGCACATGTCGTGTCACTTGCCTTTTTTCTACCGGAGGAAGAGCGAAAAAATTCTGCACATTTGTGAGACATCTGCATTTAAAGCCACAATAGCAGGGAATGTAGATGACTGTGCCCTTCAAGAAATAAATCCTGGGGCATATTTTCATGGAGTGCTTTGTGCCCTGCCCTTGCCAGACTAGGGAGTCTTAAAACCACATCCTTACGGATTAAGGCAGAAGCATTGCGTAGGCTGAAGGTACCCACCACGCTAAGCAAAGGTTTCTGGATTAAGATGCTTAAAAGCTAGAGGTAACTGAGGTGGGCAGAGATTTAATAACTGTCCTAAAATTGCCTATGTGAATTTCCTGGCTGTTCAAGGCCTGGAGAAAATGCTTTCCAGGACCAGGGTGGTGCGTGTGAATCAGCAGTTCAGAGAATTTGTGGGGGGAGCCATGCGAAAGCGGGATGCCTTTGGGAAGCTGTGGGGCGAGGTGGCAGGCAGGGGAAGCCCAGCAAGAGCAGATGGAGGAGTGGGCTGGGCAGGACACAGGGAAGCTGGCAGAGCAAACTCAGGAGCAAAGAGTATGTTTTCCAAGGAGATTAATTGGCACTTAGTGGTTTGCCTCCCAGATGACAGTGTCGGTCATCGTAGCAGGGACTGGGCGTTAGCTGGCTTCAAACAGAAGGTTCCTCTAACAAATTACAGATGAAACCAGGAGAGGTGATCAGAAAGACTCTTCAAGACTCAAAGGTCATGTCTCCGACTTGATGGAGAAGCAGATTTTTCTCCAGTAGTAGGTAATAATTCTTCTGTGGAGTATAGATTTTGTGGAACATGACAAAACACTATCATAAATCAGAGAAGGCTAAACCCTAAAACCTCACATCGGAGACACTGGGTTCAGGCTTCCCCTAGAAACTTAACCCTCTGGCTCTTTATCCAGGCCAAATGGAGACTGAGGAAGAGTCCACGTTAATCCATTTAAGAGAGAGGATCACAGCAAACATCTCATGCCAGCAGCTGACCTTACAAGTGTGGCTCCCTCACGGTGGCAGAGACTTGACGTAATGGCCTGAAGTTGTAAAGCATTTGTCATTTTCAACTGCCACATTGGGACAAGAGCTCATAACATCCTTGGAATCCCCAAGACTTGTTCTCTAATTGCTCTTCAACCTGTAATCAAGTCTGTTCAGAAGAATTCAAGTAAAAGTTTTGTAGTGTTTGTCTTCAAATATCAGAGCTGACCTGGAGAAAGCAGGATCTTTTCATCTCCAGAGTAGCCATTTCTCAATGGAAGGAGAAATGAATTGCTTTTAAGGTAAAGAAATAATTATTTTCAGCTGGCTAATAATGAAAAGAAATTGCATGTGAGAGTTTGTACTGTTAAACCCTCCTGTTAAACGTAGAGAGAGAAGGGTTGCAGAGCATAGCGCCAGGATGGGAGAGAGATATAGCATTATGCCTATCTATTACACCTTTAAAAATGATCTGCAAACTGCACCCCAGACAGCTCAAGACAAAGGGTCTCAGGGAGCCAGAGATAAGCACCATGTTTTATCACTGCAAATTCCTTCTGTCTCCCGCCTGACCTAAATAGGTGTAATCTAGACTGGAGACCTGATGTTCATGTACCTTTTGATACCTTTCTGACTGTGTGCAGGGACCACAAATGGGGCATAAGTATAATTTATACATAATATAACCTCACTTTTCATAGCCCCAGTGGAGACCTCCTAACTATGAAACTCAGGCCCAAAAGTTCACATTAATCCAGGCATTTGTTGTTTCTTCAAAATGTAAAATGGCAGTTGTACAGCTGAAAACCCCAGTGGCAACACCGCAGCCACACAGGAGGAGACGAATAAAGCATTCAGTGTTCAGAAAATACCACAAGGGCCAGTCTTGGTGAATCTGCTGATCTCCCCAGCATCCGTCAAGCAAAGTCTTCTCAGAGAAAAAGCATCTGTGTTTGAGACTTCTCATACATCTGACAGCTCCGGAGGTGACTCACCCACGGGGAGGCTGGTGTAGAGTCAAGCTGGCCAACTTCGGTCAAAACCAGCTCTAAGAACAGGGAGAGGAGCAGGAAGAAAGAGAAATGGCCTCATTGTTGGAGCCACTCTGTGCGACCCGTGCCAAGGCAGTGGGGAGGCTTTCTTTGCCTCCTTCTAGAAAGTCTGGGTTTCCAGACTTTTTGGTTTTCTCCATCATGGAGATGTGCCCCACAACTGCTCTGCCAGGTGGCACCGCAAGGATCACAGAAGTTGGTGATTCAGTGCTGGCAGAGTTAGGATCCTGTTTGCATTCCCTGTACCCCAACCTGTGTTACCTGAAGTGGGGAGGAGGAGGTCCATGAGGAAGGGAGATCCAAGCGTCCAGCACAAAATGAGGGAGCCTTCTGGGGTTTGATGTTGTTCCCCTCACAGCATCCATCTCACCCTCCTTAGTCCGCTGCACCGAAAATGTTGTTCACAAATTAAAGGCAGTTCTAAAAGGCATGCAGGCTAACTCTGCTGTTTAACAATAGCTAGTAGCAATGCATAGATAACTTCTATTTATTTTCTTAATCTTACGTTAAGCCAGAAATGTGTGTTTACATTTAGGATTTCTAAGTATCATGCTTCTCATGTGTGCCTGATTTTTAATGATCTCCTGAATAATTCATTCTAAAAGCCTCTTTATTTTCTTCTCTCCAGTTTAATTAACCTCTTGGTGCAGTCGGTGGGATTTTACCATAAAAGCATAATGCATTTTGCATTAGCGTGTAACTCCTGCTGGAAGAGTCTGAGTGCAGCCACTAAAGAGTTAACAGCAGGTTCTGACTTAATGCCATTTTATTATGGAAGATGAATAATAACAGAACACTTTCTTTATATGGCTGAGCGCTACCTTAGGATGCCCAGGAAGAAGTACTCATCTTGCCACTGGCCAGACCTCCTCACACTGAGGCAAGGGCAACTTCCTGCACTAGTTTTCCATGGAGTTCGCCCCATTCTTCCCAAAAGGCTGAAGAAGGCTCCTGAATGTATGCTGGTCCTCCGCCAGAGCCTCAGGTGACAAAAATTATGAGGGATGCAATTGCGATTGTCAGGAGGCTTTTGACTGATACGTGCTTTTAGGTTCCCAGGTAAAGGCTTTTTGGGTTCCTCCCGATGGACTCCGTTGACCATCCCATCCAAAGACCTGGACTTCATCAGCAGAAGAGAACATTTCTCCTTTGTGCTGCAAGCTGGCTGTGATTATCAATAACTGTGTGAGCTACAGCTCCTTGTTCAAGGGGCTAAACTGCTTTCTGCAATGAGAAATTTTTGCTTTGCAGATGGAAGTTGCTGTAACATGATAGTGGACAAGTCTTCATGAATGCCCATGCATGAGGTCTCTTATTTCCAATATGTCTTCTGTTCCAGGGTTTCTGACTGCCCTATGAGTGCCTGCAAACTCACCTACCAAATTTCACAAAGTCTGGGGATATTATTCTTTCTCTTACAAAGGTTAGGAAATGGTGATGCAAAAAAATTAATAAAATTGTCCCCAGTTCTGTCACCTGGGGGGGACACCAAAGGGAACCTTTGCTTGCTGTCCCCACCGTGGTGCTTTAACTGCAAAGCCAGCTTTGCTGCAAAATGTCCCCTGTGATCATACACACTCTCAGCAGGTGCAGGGGCAGTTCACCTCTACAGCTTCTTCAGAGGCAGAAGACCTTCCTGATGCCTTCTGCCATTTACCCCATCTCCAGGCAAATTTCTGTATCTCTTACTTGATAGAGAGTCGTGCTTAGAATCATACAGTCATAGAATGGTTTAGGGTTGGAAGGGACTTTAAAGAACATCTAGTTCCAACCCCCTGCCATGGGCAGGGACACCTTCCACTAGAACAGGTTGCTCAAAGCCCCATCCAGCCTGGCCTTCAACACTTCCAGGGATGGGGCATCCTCACCTTCTCCGGGCAACCTCTTCCAGTGTCTCACCACCCTCACAGTAAAGAATTTCTGCCTAATATCTCATATAAATCTCCCCTCTTTCAGTTTAAAACCTTCACCCTTCATCCTATCACTACACTCCCTGATAAAGAGTGTCTTCCCATCTCTCCTGTGGGCCACTTGACCAGGTCATACTTGGATCCCCTTAGTGCAATATTCTCCCAGTGGACCAGCCAAGCATCACTGATCCTGTGGTGAGGGATGACACTGGACCACGTCAGGGTGTGCTGGGTAGGACCCAGAAGATGAGCAAGAGTTCACCATAGCAAGGAGCCGTGTTTTATCCTGGGCTTGTGAAAGATAACCCATCATTAAATAAAAGCCCGTCCCTGAAGATTAGAGAAGGACTCCTAAATGATTAAACCCCAGCTGGCTTGGTCTGGACTAATCGAGGCCGAGTCTTTGGCTGGGAAAAGTGGCCATCTCTGGCTGTGTTTAAGAACCGTTTAGATGTGGTGTTGGGGGATATGGTGTAGGAGAGAACTTTAGAGTAGGGTAGATGGTTGGACTTGATGATCCCGAGGGTCTCTTCCAGCCTAGATGATTCTGTGATTCTGTGGCATGGGATTCAAATCAGCCCTGCACCATTTCAGGAAGCAGATTCTCTTGTGTTGGGTTGGTTGTTTCTTTTTC
>NW_015090868.1:1512991-1572771 GCF_001431845.1 Calidris pugnax | reverse complement strand
TCCCCCCCCCCCCCCCCAATAACTATTGTCTGGGTTCAGATCGTCAAAACACGCCGTGGCGGTTCATCGCTGTTAATTATTTGATCCTTTCTTAAGATCCTCTTACGCAAGGGCTCCGTTATGCAATGCAACAGCGGCAGGTTGCCACACGCCCGGCAGGCCGCGAGGAAGCCGGGCCTACCTTAGATAAGAGCCGGGGGCCAGGGGGCCGGGGGGCCAGGGTCCGTGGGTCGGGGCGAGGGGGGATGCAGGGAGGGCAGAGCTTCCTATGCACCAGCCGCACCAGCGCCTGGGCTTCCTGAGCATCTGCTGCCCACGGGACGGGCAGCCCTCCCAGCTTTCCCAGTAAAGGCCTTTTTTTTTTTGCTTCCTTTCCGCCCAGACGAAAATATAATAAACCACCCACGTTTTGCAAGAGGGGCTAAACTGAAACCGCCTGGGTCAGGGGGTTCCTCTGCTCCCTCTCTCCTCGTGCACACAAATACACCCTGAGAAGAATACACCCTAAGAAAGCATTCAAAGACTATTTGCGCCTGTGGGCTTCATAATGGTCCCAAGTAACAGTTCTCAGAGAAAACAAACCATCGGTTTGTATTTTTTACATTTTGAGTAATTCTAAAATATAAGGAAGTTTAAAATGTGAGGGATAAACTCCTTGACTCAGATCCATTAAAATTTGAACTGTGCATAGAAAATATATTTTTTTTAATTATTTTTTTTCCCTGTGTAATCAAGCAAAAATTGTGCAGCCATAATTCAGGCTGTTCACGTTTATGTCTTGTAATAAGATGCTATTTTTTCCTCAACATCCTAGCATTAGAAACATATACCAAAAGTATTGGTTACATTCCAGCCAATTTGGATTGTTTGATCGTGTTTGCTCCCAAGCCTCATTCTTAGCCAAGAAAGTTAGATTTCTGTCTCCTAGCAGATTATTATTATCATCTAAAATTATTTTGCACTGAATGAAAACATATAGGAAATGCAGATAGCTTTGTGGGCTTTACAGATCGCTGGGGCGGAAATTCCTTCAACATACAATCTGCCTGTCCAGCTGCAACCTGCTATGTGTTGAAACCTTTATATGTTAAACATATGGTGTAGGGTTTAAGTCTCCTCGTGCTATGGATAGCACATCTTTGGAGGAGTGACTTTAAAATGTTCCTTCTCTTGGGAGACCTACCAACAGCAGCACTTTCTCGTCAGGCGCGTTGGGATGGTGGCCACTGAGTCTCCTTCTTTACCAGCAAATTAACTGGGGAGGAGGACAAACTCCAGCCCTGTGTTTGCATGATTTACGTGCTGCAGGGAAAGTCCTATAGTCCCAGCAGGGACTACTTTATAGAAAACCTCAAACATTGAGCAGAGCTGGTATTTATGTACCAAAAGCGTGAATTTTCAAAGGAAAATAGACACTCAGAAAGTTTCCGTTGTTGAAGAGCAAATTTTCCTTACTGAGGTGTTTGTGCCAGCAAATACACTGCCGTGTTGTGTATTTAAAGGTTTTCCAGAGCACTCCGGCATGAACCTGCTTGCTGGATTTTCTAGCTGGGGATCAGCTTTCCAAAATCACTAACTACCCCATGCATCCCTTTGCGGGAGAGTGTTGCGATGTTATGAGAAATGTCATCCAAAGAGCATAGCGTAATCCTCCACCATAAATTATGTTAGTCAGCCTTCTGGAAAGCTGAATTGCCAAGGGCAAAACACCACCTCTCCGTGTCTGTCAAACCGGGGTAATAATAATATTTACCTATATCACAAGGGTGCATTTAGGATTAATCACCCCTCCTCATGCCAAGGATGAATTTATCCCATGGCGTTTGGTACTGCCACCCATTAGTGGTAATTTGTATAACTAATTATTGCGAGGCCTGACTGCCAATGTTTTCACACACACACACATACACACAGAGCACATACTCTACATTAATTTACTTCTAGGAGGCTTTCTGGCACTAGCAGAAGTTTTGGGCAGATCTTTTATGCTTTCTTTTAAAGAAGTGTATCTGAAGCACAATCTTGACTGATGAGTCCCCAAGCAGTCTGGGCTGTTTGTCCATAAGGCGCAAGTATTTCCTGCTGGCATTTTAAGACACACTTTCAAGCACCTTTTAGAAAAGGAAGTAGAGTAGGACGCAGAGAGATCCTGTCCCGAAATCGGGCTGTGGATCTCCCTTCCCGCTGGTGGCATTAGATTATGGCATGCAGCTCAGCAAGGAGACCAACCAACTCGGTCATGTCTGGGCTGAGGTGACACTCACTTCCCACAATTAATTGCAAACCTACTTTCCATTTCCAGAAGTCATTTACAAGCTGTCTGAAACTTCTAATGATTAAAGGATTCACCTCCCGTAGCTTCGGCAGTACAAGTGCCGGCTTTGTAGGCTTGAGTGATTCATTCCATCACGGGGTGAGCACCCAAGAAACGGTGAAATCGTCTCGTTGTTGGCTGCAGAAATAGACTGGGGGGTGGGGGGGGAGATGAAGCTTGGCCAGGATGCCCAACTAATTCAGACAGGCCAAATTAACTGAAATTAATCCAAAGGTGGGAATTAGTTTGCAAAATCACAACAGCCCGGAACATCCAAAGCCAGCGAGCACCTCACTTGGGCTCTTCTCCCAGTTCTGAAAATGTTCCTTCTGCATCACATGAAACTCTGGTGCTCGGTGAAAAATGCCTGCCCGGTTGTATATCTGAACTTGTGAATACAATGTCCTGTATATAGCACAGTGCACTATTCTGTTTGCATTCATCAAATCCTTTTCCACTGGAAAATTGGCTCTCTGGCTTGGGATATGCATGACACATAGGAAGGATGTCTGTAATCACTTACACAAATGTCCATATCCTTCTGTTATTCCTGCTCCTTCCTTACTGTCTCTCATGCCCAACCAAACTGCATCTTAAACTGGGAAATGACAAGCCGTGGAGTATTTTCGATCAGTTAGAATTATGTTTGGGTCTCGAGTATCATAAAAGCCAGAAAAAAACCTGCATTTACTAAAACCCTTTTCTCTGAAAATGTATTAATAATGTATGAACATACTTTGTAGATAATGCAATAATTGCTTGCTTGATTATGTAGCCAAAATAATCATTTTCAGAGATGTTTGATTTTTGCCTTGTGACTACATTTTGTATCATTTTCAGGGCAACAGATGCTCGTCTATTTGTTCTGGTTCAAAAAACAGCTCTAAATTGAAAGTGAATTACTGTAAACCTTCCGCAGGCATCTAATTTTACTTTAAAAATACATGCAGCCTAAATGGTCTTATACTCAGGAGGGAAAAATCCACACACAAAGTCCGTGTTCGGGGGACTCAGCGCACTGCAATTAGCATCATACCATGCCAAAACGGACAAATTACGCACCCAGAGAATACCCATTCACACACACACTTGCGAAAACATGTGCCCTGTCTCTCAGAGCTATTTCTTTAATGGTGATTCTGCTTCCTTGCCCTGACGTGACAGTGTTTTATGGATGTTTTTTAAGTACGTGCCTATTTCACTTAATAAATACAAGTAAATCAATAAAGTAAATTAATAAGAAAACAAATGTTATAAATATAAGTAAATAAATAAATAAAAGTAAATAAATACAGGAAACTTTAAAGATAATAGTAATGGACACTTTTAAGATAATAATACAGAATATTTTTAAGATTCATCTATACAGAGTTCTGGACCATCTTGTCTAGACCCCGCTTTTGCCAAGAAAGGTTGGACTAAATCATCCTTGAGGTCTCTTCAAACCTGGTATTCTATGATTCTCTGAAATACAAGTAGTGATCTTGGCTGGGCTGAAATGTATTTGAAAACTGGTTTGGGTAATGCCTTGCAAAGTGATGGAGTATGCAAAACCTGACCTGAAAATGGGAACAATCTAAACATATATCTAGGGATAAACAAGTACTGAACCAAAAAAGAAAAATTTGTCTTTTGTGATTTTTTTTTCCTAAAGAAAAGGAAAAAAGTCAACAGTAAAAAGCAGGACAAATCTGCAGCTGGTTAGCTTATCTTTTTGGGTTGTTATAAAGGAATTCTTCTTAAGGTATTCAAAAGTCGTCACCCTTGAACTGACAGTTTCAACCTGCTTCAATACCGAGAAGACTAAGACTTGGTGGTGGCCTTGTCCAGACCAGTTTTCTTTTTAAGTGCTTCAGAGTGTTTTCGCTGCTCTTATCCAAGGGTGAAGTTGCCTCCAGAAGAGGCTTTCCCACCCCTGGTCTGGTGCTGTGCAGCAAGAGCATCAAGGAGACAATGCTGCTGGTGGGCAAAACCCACACGGAGAAGACAGCCATCATCATGCCAAGGGCCACCACGGCCAGTACATCCCCTGGTGAAGCTGAGCCTCCTGCTACAGGCATTGCTGCCCCAAGGAGGAGACTGTGGAAATCAAATCGCACCACAGACCATTGATTTTTTTATTGAAGTCTGACAACTTCTCTTTGGTTTTGCTAGATACTTTTTTTTAAATGGGCAAAGTGCTTTATTTTTTGCATAGAAAGGGGTACATTAATTTATAGTTGCCTTCTCCCTTATTCAAGTGTATTTTCACCATGGTCAGGTCTGAGATAGGAGGCAATTTAGGGCTTGAAAGGGAGTTGTGACCAGATGTAGCCAGCAGTGTAAATGGGCTCCCTTCTACTCACCCCCCCTTATTAGATCCTCATTCAGGGTGCTGCAATTAGATGAAGTAATGTCTCAGGCTAAAAGAAGGAGAATGACCTTGTTAAGGATTTGTTTTTGTGAATAAGACATTGAAATGAAAACAAAGCAATGTTGCACTGGAGAGCAAAATGTGAGAAAGAAGCGGCCAATCTGGTTAGCAACAGGCTACTCAAAATCAGTTTCTAACCGGGAACCTGGGGTGGAAAAGGAGAAGGAAATGCCCTCAAGAGGTATGGTCTGTCATGGCATGCAGACTAAAGATAAGAGCATCAGGAAGAGACTCTGCATGGCAGGTGGAAGAGGTTGGTGCTCAGAAATGACATTTCAGGTGGGAGGCGAGGAGGACCTGCTCTCAGCCCTGCTCCTGTGAGCATCTCTCCCTGCCCGGCTGCACCACGGTGCCTTCTCCTTCTGCTGCATGAGACCATGGAAAAGATTTCAATAAAAATGATAAATCCTGGGAAACAAGCTTAAAAAAAAAAATAGAGGTAATCTATGCAGTTATTAAATGCCTGGTTTAAGAGGTTATTTTTGTAGTCATTATTTACCTGATTTCAAATCTTAGAATATAGTGGAATATGCTTAAAAAAAACCCTTAAATGATCTTTCTCCAGTCACAGCCACAGGTTGCCATTCCCTGAACAACAGACAGATGTAGGTTAGGAAACAAAGTGGGAAGCAAGAGCTATGATACTTCTTTTTTTTAATCTGGATCTTCAAATGACACAGCACAAAATCCTACCTACTAAAGGACCAGATGCTAGTTTGTGTTGTGTCTAAGCATGAACTGAAACCTTTTTTAAACAAGATGTAATGGGAACTACCTCTGTTTCAATAAAACCCTTAATGGAACAGCATAGGCATCAGTATTAGGCCTGTTTTTATTTAATATAGTTCATTATTCATGATCTAGAATTTTACAAAGGAGTCAATTAATTACAGTTGCAGAAAAAAAAACAAAACTGGAAGGTACATTACTATGCTGCTGCCAGTTGTGGAAGTCAACTATTCTTTGCCAGGAAGATTTTTTTTCCTTCCAGTGAAAATTAGCAATGCAATTGCCCTACGTTGCTCTGTTGCCTTGTCCCTGGAGCAACTCCTTCAGGTGGTGGAGCTGGGTGCCACCAGCCCCAAGGAGGTTGTAAGTCTGATGGCCAGGCTGTCTCAGGAGATGTGTGACTGTGCTTCCAGCTATGCTTGTTCAGGCTGCACAGACAAAACAGGACAGAATCTGTGCCTTCCAAACCCTCAGCACATCTAGACTATCTACTTTTATCCTTCCTATATACTTCTTACCACATACTTCTGGGGCAGGCATGGAGGAGAAGGGGAGCAGATGCGCAAGGGATACAGGCGGGTGCTGGAAAGTGCTGGTGGGGACATAATGAAGATGCTTTGGCAGGAGCCATCCTAGTGACAGTGAGCATCCTTAGAGGCAACCAGTCTAGCAAAGTTTGGTAAGTCTCATCTGCAGGCAGTTGGTAAAACAGTTCTCTTGATGGACTCCTCAAAAAAAAAAATCACATTTTTTTTTTATGACAAAAGGCCTCTGAACAGCAGGTTGGAAAATGCTGTGCAAAGGTTAGGTGGAAGAATAACGTGAATTCTGAAGTATTTCTTCTTCTTGTAAAGTCTCCACCGTGAGACTGTCATGCATAGTCATGTCATAATATGCATAATATGCATAAGTCATAATGCATAGACTTATAGCTGGCTGTCATAGCAGCCCTGTACAGCCCACTTTCTACACTTGGGGTAAAATGCTAAAATCTATTGCAAAAGAATTATATTGAGCGTGTCTGCTTGGAGGTGATAGACTTTCTGAGGCTGTACTGATGTTCAGGAATGGTCTTTTCAAGTTCAGCATATACTTAGCCGGGAGAGAGGATTTGGACATTATTAGACAAAATGAACCGTATTCATATGGTGTTTATAAAATACATTTGGTTGTTATTTCCCACTGTAGCAGATGGTACCCAAAATAAGAAATGACCTGGAACCTCATTACCAACTGCATCAAGTCTGCACAAAACTGCTCAGGGAAGTAGGAAAATATTTGACTTGTTTTCTTTTGAAGAAGGCTTTGCTTACTTTCAGTGCCTTAGAAAATAAAATTTGTGGAAGATACCAACTGCCAGTCACTCAGCTGGGTTAAGGAGACACAACCCCACCATGAGGCAGCTATTCCCGAGGTGTGTGTGATGGGCGACTTGTCTCCAACCCCCCCTGAAGCAGCTGATGGGGCCATTGCCCAAGACTGCAACGCTAAATGCCAGCATTCTTTTTCCAGGGCAGCGGCTGGAGTCTCAGATGTTGCTAGATAAGTATCCCGTGGTCATACAATGTGGGGGATGTGACCATCCCTCCTTCCTGGCCATGGGGATGCAGGTAGGGGTAGTTATCTAAACACCCAACACTTGAGAGCATACCTATCTCTAACACTTCCCTATTTTCGGTATCATGCACCATAGATTGCTGGAGTTAGCAGCCAAATGCACAATCTCCTGTTTCCATTAGTTTCTGTCACTGTCATGAGTTACAAAGGACAAGGACAAGCATGAAGCATGGGACTGACTTGGGGCCAAGCCCAGTGTGAAGAGCAGGACACAGCCAGGGAAGGAGGCTGAGCCCTTGCAGCAGCTCATGAATCTGAAGCTCCCAATGACCATCTGCAGCTTTGTTTGCCCATATAAATGTTGAACGCAGCCTTACCTGGTTTTGCTTCATTTGCTCTTGCTGGTTGACCCTTCACGGTGACTCCCCTGAAGGATGGTGGCTGCTGTTGGAAGGGGCTGAGCAGGCAGCACCAAAGGTGTGAGAGCCCTGACTTTCTCCCAGGTGCTGGGAAAGTCTTTTCCCTTCCATCTGAGTTTGCTCCCCCTCCCAGCAGCACTGTAACTTGTCTATGTGGATGATAAGCTTCAAGGATGGATCTCTCCATGCTTTGGGTCTTTGTTGGGTGTCTGACCACATTCTCAGGATGGCTCTTACAACGCAGCCTTACTCTAGGGCTCCTCCACTCCTGCAAACTGCTGCTGTGTTGGCTTCCCCTTCCACCTGGGTTTATAAAAAGTCTGCCCTCCCCTCCCCACTGAATGGAAATGACCTTCAGCTGGATTTAATGGGTGGCATAGCCAGTTGCCAGACAGATCCCTGGGCTCAGCCCAGCTGGTCGGCTCTGACATCGCCAAGCTTGGCTTTCCTCCCTCCTCTTCTTCCCACTGCTTGATGCTTCATGCGATTTTGTATTTTGATACGAATTTGAGCCTAGACAAATGTGTGACAGCGTGTAATTCAAGTTTAATCTGCCACCAGAAGAACTCCTCTTTTTAATTTAAAATAGCCATCTATGTGATGGTCAAGCTCTTTAGCAGTTATAACTGGAGAAAGAGCCGTCCCAGAGAATAATAAAGCTTCAGTGTAGGAAAGCTGTTTTTAGCCTGTTTTCTAAAACTTCCACTGGGCCCCTGAGGCTGTTTTTTTGTCACGGAGGAGAAACAAAACAGTTTTTGTTCAAGTTCCTTGTGCAAAGGAGCTGAGACGTTTCCTTCTCCAGCTGATATGTTGTAGATCAGCTTCAACCATATTTGCAGGTATCGCTGTGGTTAGGCTTGTACGTAACCACAGATCACAGTTCGGGTGCCAAACAATCTAGATAGATAGCTCGTCATATGACTGTAACGATCTCATGGCACAGCACAAGTGGGGTCCAGGGTTTTTGGTTTTCTGTTCTTTGTTTTCACACTGGCCACACGCAAGTATAAAACTGCCACCTTTTCCTATCTGGTCTTCCATTGGAAGGAGAAGCGTTGCGTGGGCAAACAAGGTGCGCTGATACTCCTCCACAGTCCTAATTTGTGCATATCCATGGGCTTGGGTGGAAATTAGTCTCTGCTCCAGAGAGCTTTTCGGTATCAGAAGAAGAAATCTTGAAAAGGTGATACATCTTCAGGCACTCTGGCTGCTGGTGACACCGGTCCTGTGTTGCCCTGCAAGACTTGCAGGCTTCAGGCCAGAAAATACCCTCAGCGATGCTGCAGTGTTATTTCTGAAGATATTTCTCTTGCAGTATAAGTGGTTTAAGATATTCTTCCTGTAATATAAGTGGCTCCTTGGACTGTCCAGATACTAGACGGTAAAAAGAGGATTGAAATTCTTACTTTCCAACTTGCTAACAGATATTTTCGTCACTATTTGTAATTATATTACTAATGTCCCTGCAGTATACAATGCAGAATCAGGACCGTATTTTTCTCTCCTCAACTCTGAACTAAGGGTGAAGTGTGAGAAAGCGGGTGTGATGTATTTAGACCTAAATAATTATCTGCCTTGAAAATTGTGGCTAAACATGGTTCTCCTTCAGCCTTCTCCCTCCCTCCCCTCCTTCCCTGCAGGAACCGATGTTTTGAATAAAGGACAAGAGCAGGTCCAAACCACTGCCATATGGTGATTCACACGGGCGTTGCTCGGGGCAGAGCCTGATCCCGAGGAGGTAAATCCATCCATCACTTGTGATCCGCGAAGTGCCGGGGTGGTGACCAGCACACATGACCATCACACGGCCGGGGGAGCCTACGTAACTGCAACAATAGCTTACGGAGATGATTAAAGGCAGATTTGTTCCTAAAGCCGTTTAAAGAGGAGGCCAGAGGGGCTTCTGTGGGGGAACAGTCCTTTCTGCAGCTACACACATACAGAGCCCAGGGAGGGAGCCGGAGCCTCCCCTCTGCCGGGGAGAGGTTTTGAGCACTTTGCCTAAAAACAGGATGTTCCCCAGTCTTGTGCTGCTAGACCTTCATAGAAAAATGAAAAATATTAAACACAGCAAGGTCTGAGGCTGGCGAGGCAACTTTATTAAGCAGCAATAAAAAAATAAAATAAAATAAAAAAGCAAGCATTAAAGACCATAAAATAGTTTTTTTCCTTCCCAGTTCTTTGGGACAGAGGGAAGCAGGTAATGTGCTTCCTGCTGGGATTAAGGGGTAAAGTAACAGCAGCCACTTGGGAGGCAAATCCTCTGGCTTAGCTCCTACCAATCCTAGAGACATTCCCGTCCCCTGCCAAGTGCTGGTGTCTTTTGGGGCTGGTGAGATATAGTGCAGACATCCTCCCTGACCCTGGAAGTGCCACGTGAAGAAAATCTGTCTGGTCAGCCCAGGGCCATGGCTGCAGAAGATGCTGGTCCCCATGGCAGAGTCCCAGGGCTCCTGCTGCCCCGGGTCCTGCTGATCCATCCCTGCAGGGACCCTGCAGCAGAGCTCAGGCAGCACAGGGCAACACGCAGTCGCTGGGGGCATCTTGCAATAATATTTTTATGATTAAAAAAAAATACTGGTTTGGTTTGTTTTGCCACTTAAGTGGCCAAAATCAGCTTGAGCCTTTTTGCGGCGACTTTAACAAGGGAAAGCCAAACAACTGCTGCCATTCAAAGGAGCCTGAGAAATCCTAGGAAGCCTCTAAGGAGCCGACAGTGGATGGCTGGAGGGGATGGAGAAAGGCGCCAGGCAGCCGTGTCCTCTGGGCTGCTGCTGGAGCTACCTCCCTGAAACCTAGGGTGCACAGCAGCTCCCCATCACCACTCCGGGACAATGCCCCCCAGGCCTCTGAAATTTCCAGTGGCTCAACCACGAGGTTTGAAAAATAATTGTAATCCTGGGACTATATTAATTTCCTTGGGGGGGGTAACAAGTAGTGCTCCTACTTGCATACTTTCACCATGGCCCAAAGTGCCAGAAGCTCTAAAAGAAAAGAATAAAATTTCCAAAATGATTTCTATAATACATATGAGTTGTAACTAATTGTAGTGAAGCAATTTGATTTTAACTTAATCAGTTTCATCAAGAGAACTCAAAGGATGCTGACAAACATGCTATACAAACGCTTATTTCTATTATTAAAAGAGAAGGTATTCTAAAACATACTTCATTTTCTCCCCCCTTTCAAGTGTCTTAGTTCTCTCAGCCTGAATAGGTGAAACATTTTGCACCAGTAATTTCCCTCCTTTCCTTCAAAATGAAGCCACTTGCAAACACTGAGATGAGAAGGACACCTTTGCAGGCCTGAGTTACAAAGGGATAAACCCAGTGTTTCCTTCTCTGTTGCTGCTGGGCTTCTCTACGTGCTGGTACCCAGCAGAAGAGCCTCCTCATGTTTCTGCTGCTCTTAGCAATGCAGCAACTCAAGGCTCCCCGTGGGGAACCAGGGGGCCGTGCAACTGCTTACTGGTTTTGGTGGAGCAATTGCCAGTTTTGATCTGTTGTTTCTAGTCCAAGGAGAAGTCTTTCCTTTGGTGCTTTGGTTCAGAGACATCCTGTCTACCAGTCAGAGTTGAAACCCAAAACACGTTGCACAAGAACTCTGGAAATTTCCAAATACCACTAACTTCTGGAACACCATGGCTAGCTAATGTTTGGTCTCAGCAAAAAAAGAAAAATGCAAACAAGTTTTGAATGAAAAAAGACTAAAGGGGAAAATACAGAAATGTTTTCATCTCAAAACTGAGTTTGAATTGTTTTGCTATTTTAACTCAAAAGAGGAAATGCCAAAAACAGCATTTGGGAGGTTGCTATTGCCCTTTTAAAATTTTATTTTAATTCACTGAATGGGCCGGAGGCTTGAGGAATGTCTTTCACTCCTTTCATCCCCACCCCACCAGACAGCTAGACCTGGGTTGGCTGCCCTGCTCAGCAACCCTCCTCCCACCCTGAGCAGGCAAGTAAAATGTCACACGTTATTTCATAGAATCATAGAATCGTCCAGGTTGGAAGGGACCTTTCAGATCATCAAGTCCAACCATCAACCTAACACTTACAAAACCATCAGTAAACCATATCCCTCAGCACCACATCTACATGTCTGTTAAATACCTCCAGGAATGACGGCTCAACCACTTCCCTGGGCAGCCTGTTCCAATTTCAGTCACCAAAAGTGAGTGCTCAAGTGTTGTTTTTTTTGGATGACCACAGCAAAGCCTCCCACAACCACATATCAAGAGCAAGGCCCCCCGCCCCATAACCATAGTTAAACAAGCCAAAAGCACATGCAGCATAATTCACAGAAGAAGTACAGCCAGCCACTGGTGCTGGTACTCCTCAAAATATCCATATTTGGGGGAAGGCAAAGATTATTTTGCACTTTCTGTGACTAGAGAAAGTTCGAGGGCAACCTGTACCACACACTGATGTGTACTGATCTACAGGGAAAGCTACACGCTGTGCCTTCCTGTGTGGTGACCTGATGGGCTGATAGCGTAAAACCTGCCACGTGAACCCCCTTATCTGATGGTGCTGACACTGCTTGGTGAGGAGGTCACAGTGATGTCTCAAAGCCCAACAGGCCCTTCGAGGTCAGCTGGTTTCTACTGCTTGTCACAGCCTAGCTAAAATGATTTCCAGGGCATGGACAGAAAAAAACAAGTCTCTAGAGCTACCGCTGTGAGTAAATCATCTCTGCTGCCTGGTTGGCAGCTGACAGATAATGGTTCTCACCAAAAAGAGCGACTGATAATCAATTTACGAAATATGGACAATCTTTCAGAAAAAATAGCCTCACAGCAATTTTTGGACATAAACTTACTAGTTAGGGAATAATCCTTTAAGAATTTAGTGCTCTGGAAACATGGCAATTGAAGGTCATCTGTAACCATTATTCACCGTTACAGAAGTTTCTGGAAACAACAGAACTGCGGAGTAGGTTTTCTTATTTTTGTTATAGCTTCGGTTCTAAACCAGGGGCTAAAAAGTCTATGCAACTGCTCCGTGTCCTCTGTTGGGACTCAGACCTCCCCGCAGGACAAGCAGGTGGTTTCCTAATCCATGTACAGGAAGAGGGAAACATTTCACTCTCTCAGTTTCAGCCTACAACGCAGCAGAGTCAAGGATGCTGTTGTCCAACCTCTCCAGCTATTGCTGAGAATGTTTCAATCCAGGGTGTGACTGATGGTTCCCTGGTGACTTGGCCAAGTGCACCATGTCCCCATTTACAACCTCCCCAAAGACCTATACAGATGTGAAGGAGAATGAGAAACAAACAAATCTGGTGGTGGTGATGCATATGATACCGATCACTAACATCATGTAGTGTGTCCACAATCTTTCTTCTCTCCTGCAGAGCCTCCAAGTATTTTCTTATTTAGCTAGTAAATAGAACAGAGGGAGAATCATTCTATAGTGTTCAGTACAAGGGTGGGATTTTCTTTTCTACTTCTGGCCAAGTGAACGTTACAGCTGAGTTTCTCCAAAGTGCCCTCACTGATTGCAGAATCACAGAAGAGTTGAGGTTGGAAGACACCTCTGGAGGTCATCCGGTCCAACCTGCCTGCTCAAGCAAGGCCAATTGTCCAGGACCATGTCCAGATGTTTTTTGAGTATCTTCATGGATGAAGATCCCATAACCTCTCTTGGCAACCTGTGTTCAGTCCCCCTCACAGTAAAAATTATTTCCTAAATGCCTTCCTGATGTGCTTTTTCCATGTGAGCTATTGCTTAGAACCAGCTCAAGACAATTATTCAGTGGGAAATGGTCCATGTGACCATGAACAGAGATGGAGGTGGTAATCATTGCATGCCTTGTAGTAAGAAAAAAAGGAGAAAGATTTTTTTTAGAAAGCAGAGATGCTGTATTCTAGGTTACTTCAGAAGGGGAAACATTTCAGGAAAATAAAATTAATGAGGTGCTAACCGAATACACAGATGAAATAGCTCCTTTGGCTATGCTAAATGAGAATTCCATAATTATTTGTACCAAGTCAGCTATTGGGATGCCTCAGCATGAAGTCTACTTTGCTTGACTGAGGCAGGGGAAAAGGTGAACAAGACAGGAGAAAAAATGGTTGAAAACCAGCCACAGTCTTGGTATCTTCTGAGTCATTATTAAAAAACTATGACAATGCTTATTGTGGCAAAGCTTGCACCTACTGGCTCCTGATGAAATTAGTTTTTAATTTCCTTAATTAGTTTTAACAAACAGAGCCAAGGCCTGGGTGGAAGCAAAAAAAAAAAAAAAAAAAAAAAAAAAAAAAAAGGGAAGGAAAAAATAAGTAAACTGTTTTAGAAATGAAACTCTGAAGAAGGGGAGCTCTCCAAGAAAGTCTTTTGACAGAACAGAAATGTTTATGGACCAGAACCATCAAGATTTGTCTCTCCTATGAGGAGATTTTTGGTAGGACAGTTCTAGAAACTTTTGCTTATGTGCTCTGCACCTACTATTGACCACGCACCAACCATGCTGATGCAGACCATCATGCAGCAGAGGAACAAGTGTGACCAGGTGAGTCACCGGTTTCAAACCTGGAGTAATTAAAGCAGAGTGTCTCCCACTAAGACGCAAGGTACCTGCTCACCAAGGGAAGCCTCACGTTGTCTCTTTATGACCTCCCAACCCAAGCAGAAAGACGTACCTCACGCTGTCTTCCCGGCCAGCGTGCAGGAGGGGACAAGAGAGCATACGTGTCCATGTGTTTGAGCAAAGGCGGAGTATTCAGCATCACTGCAACCTTTGAGTGGCTCCAACTGCCTCTGCAACCATACCCTGAGTAACAAGGAGATATCTTTGTTCCATTTTAAATACTATTCATGACATACAGACTGCACCAACAGTCTACAGGATCAATCGTCAAGCTGCAATTTTTTTTTCAGAATAAAGCTGCATCCGACTTTCCAAGTATTTGTCCCATATATTCACAGGTAAAGAACTTTCATAACAAATAAACATGAGGGTTTTCTGGCACACATTTGCAAGAACATTTCAGAATGCTGGACTTGAGCTCTGCGTGGCCAGACACTGAGGTTTTGCTTCAACCCAAGAGTTTATTAAGACTTACATGAAAATATTCCTTCTTAACATAGTACACATTGGTAGCATTTGAATACATATTTACAGATTTATTTGAACTTTTCTGAACTGCAATTCTACAACCGAGCAACATATCCATAAGTGTTTCATAAACTTTCAAACACTTACATATTTATACATATAGTTTTTGCATATATATATATAAAAAAATATTTTTGAGACTCAAGGACTGAGAATAGTCAAAAGGACATTATTGCTACATTTCCATATTTACAAAAACAATGCATAAACCCATTCAAAACACCAAGCCATTGCAAAATAAGTTTCAAAAATCCCCAAATTATAAAAATATAAATTTCAAGAACGAAAAAACCCAAACCTCTTTCAGCTAAGTGTCCGTAAAGTACCGAGACATCTATAATTATAACAACTAATTTGTCTACAGTTGCTCTGAAAGCCAACACGTTACGAAAAGAGCTTTTATAGCATTAAACTGAAAATGCTCAACAACAAGTATGCATAAGAATGCCTCCAAACAACTGGCTAACTTTGGAAAGGTGCAACAGCCTAAGTAAGTTCAGTGCAAATGGCTAATTTTTGACTTAACTCTGAAAGACAGATTCCTGTAACAATAAACCAAATGCACAGTCATAGAAGGAGCGCTGGTATTCAACATAACCCAAAATATACTACCAGTGTGTGTATTTACAACTACCTTGCATTTGGGCAGTTACTTACACGTTTAAACTGCATGTAAACTCAACCAAAATCCTGGTAAAGTATAAGTTACAGAGTGCTTAAGTGCAATGTAAATAAATAGGTACTCAACTAGTACTCTGCCTCTGATAAATGCTTCTCTCGATGCCTTTACTAATTTCTAGGGGACAGAAACAAAGGAAGAAAAGAATTAGCAATTTCCGATGGGAAAAAAAAAAGGGTTCAGAAGATACTTGAGCACAACCCTTGGCTCAACAGATACTGACCCCAAAGCCTCACGTCTAGCAAACAAGACTGAAGGGATTCTTTCTTTTATCCCATTTATAAATTCAGCGCTTCCCAGTTAGGCTCTTCTTCGTTATGATCTCTGTACTACTACAGAAAGATGAAACGACTCGGGGTGGGGGAAAATAGCCCTTTCCAGTTAGCACTATCCAAGCCTGCCTGTGGGAAAGATTCACCTGGGGAGGACAAGATAAAGAAAGGGCCCCCAGGAGGGAATTTTTTTCCTCTGCTCTCCCTTAGATAAGATGACTCGTTAAACGGCCTCTCCTCCAGACACACAGTTTACTGGAAGCAGCCCTCCTCCTCTATTTTGACCAACTTGGCAGGACCCACCTATCTTTGGTGAACACTTCTGGACGTAACTACTAGCAAAACAAGCATCAAAGCCCTCGGACTCCCAAGGCAGGGGGTGTGGGAGCAGTTCAGGCTCGGTGGGGAGGTGAGACCCAGCGATGGGCAGCTCCGTCCCCAGCAGGGAATGGGCCAGTGGGAAGTAGTGCATATACCCATGGAAACCTCAGGACCAGTCTGCAAGGCTGACAGCACGGGTGGGAAGAAGATCCACTTCTCTGGTTCCCCTCCTTCTCTTCACCCCTCCTCTGGTTCCAACCCCAGAGCTCCCAGGAGGGTTTGCTGCTGTGCAGACCAACTTTGGAAGGATCTTGGTCCCTTCACATCTCTGGCCCAGGGACATATAGCACCCTTGCTGGCCTTCAACCTCTGATACCTGCCTGGGAAAGCTTCTCAGGCTTGGCTGGATGTGGAAAGGGGTTTGCAAAGCCATTAGCTTCATATTCGTTTATTTCTTCAATTCAGTAAAACAAGATTAACTAGAAAATGACCGTACACTTTCCAGGCATGGATCCAGAGAAGGATCACTGCAGATTTGGTTTGATATGTAGTCATCTTGTTCCACACCCTGGCTCAGGATTTCTTTTGTTGGTTGTATTTTTTTTTCTTTTCCTTCAGATCTGGCTCTCTACTGCAAATACACACAATATAGCAAAATATATACAGCTTCAGTTAACATTGCAATGATGCCTGTAACCGTGCTCAGCAGATTAAGTTTATGTGTAACAGTGTGTGGTAAAGGACAGCATTACAACAACGTTTCAGCTACACAGTGGTAGTAGTGAGTAAAAGTAAGAGAAATTATTGAAGTCGTCCACTCTCTCACCCCCTGCACAATACAAACAGCTAACACATCTGGGCTCCTCTTCTTCCAGATGCCACTCAGGCATCTTCGCGTACCAGGAGAGGCTGAGTAGATGAAGCACTGCTACCCACGGAGTTAATCCTCACCGAGTGATCGGGAGCGTTTCCTTGACTGGAAGGTGGAGTTGAAAAGTTGGCATAAACCTGCAGAAGCCAAAAACTAGTGTCAATGCTGTGCTGCCTTCACACGTAGTCGGAAAGCTCTTCTTTCCTAGCCTTCTCCTGCTGTGTACTACACACCACTAAGGAAGAAACCCAACTCAGGTGTTTCTTCGCAAACCTAAAGACCCTTGAAAAGGGTCTTGGGCTTAACTCCTCTTTTGAAGAGTCAAATCTCAGTTATTTGAAACACCGCAGCTTCCAACTGCGCACGAAATTTCAACTGAGCCTGAATAAACACAGCTCGGGCTATTACTAAAACTCCCCCAGAAGCCTCACTAATATTTCCTTTGCATTCTTGTTTTTGTTTTAGTAATGCCTGCACCTGCCAAAAATACGCTACAGGATGCAATCGAACCCCAGCAGCTTTCAGTTTCCTCTTTTCTCAAATTGTCAGGAAGCCATGTACTCGGTGCCCAGACAAGGCATCCAGAAGGTAAAAGGAAGCTTTATTTTTAAACCAGGTTTTAAACTTACTTTTTTAAACTCCAGTAACACATAATGTTACTGCGAGAGAAAATCCAAGTCTCTGATGTGCCTCCACTTTTTCTTGGGACTGTTTTGTCCACTTACCCTCTCAGAAAAAGCTTTTACTAGGGAGCAGTTGAAAGAGCAGTGAACATGGTTTGTCACGACATACCTCCAAGGGGATATAAATAGAACTGGGAGAAGCAAGTGAGAAGAGGCAGAAGAGCACCAAAAGCTCAACCCCTTCATCCAGAAAGCTTTTCTAATAAAAGCTCAGTATACTTCATTTCTGAGATTTTTTTCCCATTGGAATAGAATTTTTCATAGTTCAAGATGAATTTATGCAGTACCACTGCATTTTATAATACCAAAATTGTTGTGCCAGGTCTATTTTGAGTGAGTATCATCAACCATGCAAAGAGTCTTCTTCAGTTGGTGCTTGTTTCAGGTATGGGCTTGGACAACTAATGGCAAAGCAGAGCAGAAGTGAGTAGCCCAGGCATCATTCCTACCACGCAAACTTACAGTGCAAAGCTACCTAAATAATAATGGAAAATGAATGAAGTGCCCAAAATCTTTGTGCCTCATGGCTCTAGTCTAATGTCTTGCTTGAAACTGCTTTAACTCCAAAATACTGATGATCCATAACTTACCCGAGGGGCGTTATCTGAAAGCTGCTGCTCTATCAGTTGTACGATTTGTTTAAACGTGGGTCTCTGTAAAGGATCAGCATCCCAGCAACTCTTCATTATGTCATACCTGCAAAAATACTGACATTAAGTACTGCTGATGAGGTAATCCTGAGTTCTTATCTTGCCTCTGTTACTATTTGTCAGAAAAGTGTGACCCAGTCTCACAGTTTACCTTCTTCAAATTACTTTTAAGAATAGAAATACTGTTGCTAACACCTGTGCTTGTGAAACGAAGGACTCAATACTAATGAGAGTCTCTGGAATTAGTTTGACAGCTTGCTAAGTACCAATCCATTTACAAAACAGTGAAGTAGGGATGGCTCATGAAGAAGATCAGTCGCCAGTCCTCTTGCTGTCAGGAAGTACAGAACAAATGCAGATGCTGTACAGTCTGGTGATACATCTCACTGACTGCTTTTTCTGAATTAAAAGCTTTTAATTATGTTCTGTGATCTGTCAATAATTTATTGACATGGAGCAGATGCCATGACAAAGCGATCAGATGGTACAAGGCGTGAGTGCATTTCATTGCTTGTAACAACACAAGCATGTGTTCCGGTAGTTAGATTACATGAATTATTTAAAGCGTGAAAAGAACTTAAAAAAAAAAAAAAAAGACAATGGGGCAGTGCAATGATCCTTATCACAAGTCTGGAAGCTTCCCTTCCTTTGCATCATTGCCAATATCTGGTGATCAGAGATGCTGGTCGCTCACTTACATTTCAGGGGGTGCACACTCAGGGCTGAACATCCTGTATCCCTCCTTGATCATTTTATAGAACTTGGAATCCACGGGCATCCCTGGATATGGGCTGCTTCCTGTTGAGAGAGCAGGTGAGCAACGTGACGCCTGCATCTGCAGTAGAACCAAGATGAAAGTGAAATCCCTTGAAGTACAGATTTTGAAGGAGCTTACCTAAAGAAAAGAGCTCCCAAAGTAATATCCCGTAAGACCAGACGTCACTCTCAAAGGTGTAGACGCAATTGAAAATACTTTCAGGTGCCATCCACTTCACAGGAAGACGAGCCTATCCAGAGAAAAGGGAATAAATTGAGATAATGGACATAAGGCATACAAAATTTACAAGATGAAAGTAACCTTTTCTACTTCTTATGAGGTTTAAATGCTCATTAAATCAAGAAAGAGGAGTATCCAACCAAAAATGGCAATCTCAGTATTTTAGAGTCTCCAAGTGCTGCACGGTTATTGATCCATCTTTCTGTGGGTCCACCAAAGTCGTGCAGTTCCTCACACTCTAATTTTCTGTATACTGTGTGATTCCTTCTGTCTTGTTTATAAGGGATAGCAGGAAGTCAGAGCAAAATAATATATATGAACACGGTATGGTTCCTTATGCAAATATGCAAATCTAATTCCATGGACTGGCTCCCATAGGCACAGGGATGAGATTCACAAAGCCAAGACGCTTCAAGGCTTTAATCAACAGTTAAGACTTCTGCTTTAGCTTCTCAGTGTATCAGAAAAAAAATGAAAATTCACATGAAATAAATATATATTGACATTTTTCAGTTTGTGTGGGGCCAGACATCCCTTGGGAATGCTAACTGGAGCAGAGGAAAGGGCACAGAAATCCTTTGGATTTGCTTCCACCTTCCTCTCCCTGCTTTGCCCTTTCCTTGTCTGACTGCTGGAGCTGGTCAGGCTTCTGTCCTAAGCATTTGTCCTACTGTGGGAGAAACCAGTCCTCTTCCTTTTAAGTGGTCTTGCAATGATATGCCCAAAGATGTATTTCAACCACGCTATCGAGAAGAGCCTTGATGTCTTGTAAGGAAAGGAGACACAACAGAGAAAGAGGTCAATGGAAATGAAAAGAAAGGCGGTGGAGGCCTTTGCCATGGGCCAGCTCACCAGAGAGGCAACCAGAGTTGTTTATTTCCTGAACAACCCAGAGAGCAAACACTCTTCCTGGCCAAGCCCTCAGATGCTGTCGGCAGCAATGCCTCCTGGCAGAGCCCACGGCCAGGGATGCCCCAGCACTCCTGATCTGCTTTACGGTCAGGCCAGATGCAACCAGACGCCTCCTGCAGCCACTGTTTCCTCTCTTCCCAGGCAGCTGCGGCCTACCCTCCTCTGACCCTTTCAGGCTATGTAAAATCCTACTGTCAGGCAACTCAGAAAACCTGAAGGGTAGCCTCGTTCATGATTTACTGCCCACTTTCCTCCCAAGCTGCTGGTCTGCACTTCCCACTCCCAGGAGCCTGGACTGGTCAAACAGCTCCTGACAGAAATGCCACTCTGTATTTTGCCAGGACAGCCATTCCTGAATTATTTCTGCTCCCATTGCTCCCTAACCTCAATTCTAAGCACCCAGTGGCTGGTACCAATGTTGTTTCTGAAGCTGATAAACCCGTCTCTCCCATAGCCTAAAATAGGGATGATGGGACATCAGGGACCGCTGGGTGACGGCAAAGCAGCAAAGACATCCCAGATATCTTCAGTTGGAACAGGCTTCCCAGGGAGGTTGTGGAGTCTCCTTCTCTGGAGATACTCAAAACCAGCCTGGATGCGTCCTGTCCAACCTACTTGAAGTGACCCTGCTTTGGCAGGGGGGGTGGGCTAGATGATCTCCAGAGTTCCCTTCCAACCCCGACCATTCTGTGATTCTGTGACACCTAAGGTGACTGAGGTTAACCAAGCATGGAAAAAACACTTTGGTGGGAGGTGCTCAGGTGTGGAACAGCTTGCCCAAAGCCTGGATGGGCAACCCTTGGTTAGTGTGTTGTCAAGCCCCTAAAGAATGACCAGCCCCTGACCACTCAGTGGGGCCAGGGAGGAGAGCTGCTTCACTGAACATGGATCTTCTCTCCTTTGAAAAACAGTGCAAGTGAAAACAAGCGTATTCTGAAGGCAGCAGACGGCTGCATGTATCTGACGTTGACTTACAACAGTCCAGGCAGCGCAAATCAGTTTGAGAAGTCTACACCTGTGTTTCGTAGCACACTTCTCCCGCTTAACCACAGACAGACTCGACTTTCTTTTGTAGTAGGGCTCCTTTTACTGCACTAGCACTTTAAAGCGTACTTTGAGTGCTGCCAAGTTAATCTGCATCACTTCAAAGTGTCTTTGTACCCCCACAGAGGTCTAGTACCTACCAGTGTAATGGGTACGCTTCTACATAGGGGGTTTTAAACTGTTCTCATCAAAATATAGTGTCTTGTTCCAACCCTGTTACAGGGTTTGAACTACAGCTGCAAGTTAAAGCTCTAAGTTACACACAGGAGGAGATTTTTGCCTCCCGCTCTGCCCTAATCAATAAATTCACATTTCAGAATCCAGTTTCTGTTGTCTGAGTGATGCTTTATAGCAAAGAACAGGATGCAAATCCCTGATTATTTAGGTATTTTTAGAATAAACTATTTCAGTAATGGACAAATATAGCAATGCCCAGAGAAAAAGTTTCAAAATAATTATATTTAGGATTGGGCTACTAGAATATTCCGATGGCAAAACTTGCAATTACTGTAACTTTTAGTATGTTCAGATAAAACAAAAAGACTGGGTGTTATGGTGCTGCAGCAAAACCATCTCAGCCACTACAACACACATTCAGATACTAGCATGTCTTTTCCAGTCTAACTGCATGTATATACCAAGGGTTTTGTCAGCGCCCGCATCTACATCAGGAATTGCCCCTCCTCATGTTCCTGACCAGCACGGATATACACCAGAATTGGGAAATCCAGATTTCCATCTAAGACAGACTTTTCTTTGCATGTCAAGACAACGGGAACTCCCCTAACTTAAAACAGGTGGATAAAGTATCACATATACTTACATTTCCTTTGACCACATAATTTGAGTCATTCCTTATATCTCTTGCCAGGCCAAAGTCACAGATTTTTGTTATTCGACCATGAGTTAGAAGAATATTTCTTGCGGCCAGATCCCTATGAATGCACTAAATAACAAACAGACAAACGAAGTTATTTTATAATATCCATAACAGGCTGTTGCTTGGTTACATGTTTACTTAGCTATATAACTTACTGCATTATGCATTTTATGTCAAGCTGAAAGTCATAATGAAGCCATGTGTTAATAAGCTTACTCAGAAGATTAAACATTCCGGTGTAGTATCTTTACTATCATGACATTGATCCACATGGTTAAGGTTGTCTTTTCATTTATTTTAGAAAAAGAATGCTTGCAGTCACTTTGAATTTTCCAGTGTTTCATGTTTTCAGCTAAAGTTTAATGTACTTTTCCTCTGATCAAAAAAAATCACTGGCTTCTTTCCTAATACAGGACAAATAAGGGGAAGAAGTGGTTTGTTTCTGAAATAATTTCAATATTCTATTAAATAACTATTGTGGTTATGGGAAAAGTGCTGAAAAGAGGGAAAATTACGGTAACAACTTCAAAGCACACAAGTCTGAAAACTGAATCCCACTTCAGAAATATTCCTCTGAAAGACCTGAATAATTAAGTAGCTGGGAGAGCTTCATAAGCATCTGAAAATACTGGAAATTTTCACATGCCAGTATCTTTCAATGAACAGTCCTGTGTTCTGTGACCTAGCTAGCTCGTATTCCAGTTTTCACTTGAGAAGTGTGTGCACGTGTCTGTAACTGCAGCTCCAGAAGGGTGCCGGAGTTTTCCAGCAGCTGTCTCTCTTTGTACACAACTGTGGGGAACGGAGGTAGTTCTCCAACAAAATTATCTCTTTTTCCATCTGGAAAGGAGAGCATACTGATGGTATATAGTCCGCAGGCAGTCTGAAAACTAGCTGAAGATCGTTCAATTTTTCTTTGAAATAAACAACTTTAGGAATTCCCTACAAAAAATTACTTAAAATATCAAGAGTTATGCAAATCAAACTCAGAAAATAACTGCAGGTTGCACAAGCAACTTGATCTTTGTCTCTTTTGCATGCTTACAGGAGGAACTATTTTTAATGACAATTGCTGCCTCAGGGGACTCTCATTCACCTCCTGGTCCAACATATTCTGCACTTTGCATGTGTTAAAGCGGAGAGCACAACTGCACTGAAACAGTAAAGTGAAGGAACACCAAGCATCCAGCACGTCAATGCCTTGTTCCTCCAGAATCAGTGCAGTTGGCATTGAATAAAGACTTTGTCCATTGGAGGAAACCCAGTCTTGTGATTAAGGCACCGTGTGCTTAATGAGAGAATTATCCCCCCAGGACAGGCTCCTATATGCTCCTGCACAGAGGCACTTTTATGTCTCTGAGCCTTGATACACAAACAACTTGCAGAAGAGCTGCTGATCTGAGCAGACCCTCATTCCCCCAGGGTGTGAGGCAATCTGAAGCATCTTAGCCATCAGCCCCTACTACATTTACCAGCTGGAGCTCAGAGCTTCTATGTACACAACGACCGGAGAGGACCAAGCACAGTAATGTCCTAGCACAGTGCAACTTAATTCTGGGATAAAGCCGTTAATTCTGCACTGACAAAGTGACACCCCATGTTACCTCCCAACCTCACGGTGAGGTGGTGTGACATCCGTTACTGCCTTTGCTACTCAATGCCGTGGTGCCTGAATTAATGGAAAGACTACAAAGAAAACTGTCAGTGGGGATGATGCACACTGAATCCCAGGGCTCTTCTATAGGAAAATAAAAATAAATAAAGAATATGTGTGCTAGGCACTGGGCGTCCTGACTAGCAAAGGATGCAGGAGCCTGGCAAAAATTATTAAAATCTGTAATATAATGCATTTGCTTGTCAAGCCTGCTTTGAAGCTGTTTAGATGAAAAATAAACTAAAGAGTTTGGAAGGAGGAGCAGTGAGGGGAAAAGACAAGTGCAAGAGCACATATTAATGTGGACATCCTCTGGAGCAGAATTAGAGCCACACTTCCCACTATTAACACAGGATCCCAGTTTGTTTTTGTGCTTTATCCAAGGTGCACCTGCACAAGCCCATCTCTGTATTAGTTACAATTTTTACATTTTAAATGGCATTTTTCTAATAAAATGTGAGAACAACCAAAAGAAGATCATAATTATGCTGTGCTTAAGACTTCTATTCATTATAAATCCCTTTCTGTTATGTGATACCTCTCCTAAGAAACCCGGAGAAATGTCCTTTATGCTCAGGGTAGCCAATGAAGATAATTTGTGGGTCTCTAGGCTGATTTTATCTTTCCAGAAAATTAAAAAACAAGACACATTCTGTGCATCAAGCCATACTGCTAAAACAAAAAGAAGCACATGATATGATAGCTCCCCTGTTTAAGGCAGTATTCTGCATGACAGGAGTAGCAAGTGCAGCGTTGTTTAAAACTCATGCAAACAGAAAGCTTTGCAGCTGTCTTCATACAGTTCTTTAGCATTTCAGCATTTAAACACATGGATCACATTAAAACATTGAAAGCAGAAATCTACTGGTTCTATCCAGCTCTGACAAATTCTTAACTTACATTTTTGGAGGCAAGGAAGCTCATGCCCTTTGCCACCTGGTAAGAAAAGCTTAGTAGATCTTCGACATCTAGAGCAAGCTCATCATCTTCCAACATAGAAAGGGTAACATCCTGATCGGTGTAGGATCCTATGCAATACAAACAACAGCTTTTAAGCTGACCAGGTATAATCATTTAGAAGCAGATTTGTATTACGTTAAACAAAATAGTGATCTTAATAAGTACAGACTAGAGCCACATAAATAAATAAATAGCCCACCAGCAAAATGCAAAAAATAATACTGATACTCCATTTAAGTGTGAGGAAAAAACAAGACACTGTAATTTATCTTATCAGTCTTTCTTAAGCCTTCCCATATCAATTAATGGATTTTAATTCTCCCCACCCATGAAATAAAATTATGATAAAACTGAAAAAATCCATGAAGCCCTCCTCTCTGCACTCCCGGTAGCAAACAGAATTCCTTGCCCCTGTACTCACCAGATTTCACTGGGCGTTTTTTATCAGCTTTGGGTGGGACTGAGTATGACACTCCTGGTTTCATGTCCATGTACTCATTGGCAACAT
The DNA here is from genome assembly GCF_001431845.1 of Calidris pugnax. NCBI lineage: Eukaryota > Metazoa > Chordata > Aves > Charadriiformes > Scolopacidae > Calidris > Calidris pugnax. Next base: position 1,547,789 of record NW_015090868.1, on the reverse strand, counting down.
CACTGTAGAGGCAGCAGATGAAATAAAACATCATTTAGTGAAAAGGTCTCAGAAACCATCCAAACAAAAAGCCAAGGTTATGCCAACCCTCGGAATATAATGCTTTAAAAAGATAAGTAGATTGGAAACTCATGGGTCTGCAAAAAAGATGAGGAAAGGCCTGTACAGAAAGAGAGGTTTGTCAGTACAGCTAACCAAAGGCCTCAAAAGGCTGGAGTTTGGCTCAGGTGAGCAAACAAAAACTTTCATACATATACTGTTTATACAGGCTTCATTCTCTATAAATTAACATCCAGGTGTTTCAGAGGACCTGCCAGTGCTTCCTCCTTCTGCTTAGGCCAACTTCTACCAGAATATTTCAGCAACTCAAGTGGTAATTGAAATGCAGAAGACAAATGGTAAAAGATGTTAAATTCAGAGATTCCAACATTCTAAAGGGGATTCCTATGCGTTTTGAAGAATCAGCCGAGTCTTGGGACAGCCATCTGCTACATTTTTTAAGTTTTCTTATTGCTATATATAATTCAAATGTACAGACTTTCATACTATATGGTTTATAAATATAGAGTTAGGCACCTTTAGAAATGATGGATGTACTTTGGCATTTTTCACTTCTTTGCCATTAGAACTCATATACATAGCCTGAAATATCTGCTTAGTTTATGAACAATAAATGCAGCCACAGAGCTAACATAGAAAGGAGTAATGACATCACCAATAGCTTTAGTCACCACTACAAACACATCTGATGCATTTCGAGCCTGCAACTTTACAGTAAATACTAATATGGGTTGTAGAGCCCAGAGAAGTACAAGGGGCAACAGGCACAAACTGGAACACAAGAAATTCCATCTCAACATGAGGAAAAACTTCTTTACTTTGAGGGTGGCAGAGCACAGGAACAGGCTGCCCAGAGAGGATGTGGAGTCTCCTCTGGAGATATCCAAAACCTGCCTGGATGCTTTCCTGTCCAGCCTGCTCTGGGTGACCCTGCTTTGGCAGGGACTAGACGACCTCTGAAGGTTCCTTCCAGCCCCCACCATTCTGTGATTCTGTGAGAATTTGGTAAATACTCAGCCACTAATACTTCATTTTACAATATGTGCTCAAGCAGTAAGATTCCTGCACTGAAAAGAGGGCACAAGTCCAATGGCAAATCACAGTTTTGTGTTCATCACCTCAGTGGTCCCACCTCTCCACGATATCACCAGCTACCCATATGCTGCCATGGCAAAAACACCTTCACCAGTTCTACCTCTTGCTGGGACAAAGGACTTCTCTACCTCCTAAGGGTCTGCCTGGTTCTTTTGTGTCTGCCAACACAAAGTAATGGGCCCACCAGGGCAATAAACAGACTAAAAATAAAAATGGGCAGGTATTGTAACAGCCTCTCTGTTTTGGCAAGTTAGGTCTTTTGCAAAGGGAAGGAGCGAGCAGGAAATCTGCTTGGAAACGTACCTGGAAAAAGCTCTGGGCTGGTATCTAAAACAGAGCAGTTAAAAATATATAGATGAAGTAACAGAAAAAAAAAACAAAACAAAAACCAAAGTAGAAGAGCAATCTCAGAATCGTGACACGGGTAGTGTCATCCCAAAATCTCCTGAGCTGTCGGTGGCAGCCTGCCTCTGACACTGAAAGGCGCCCGTTTGACTTGGTGAGAACTCGTTTTTTGAAGGCAGGAACTTAGGAGAGCTCAGAGTATTAACAGCCCAACACTGGGGGAATTGTCATTCAAGCTGCTAAATGAGCGCTGCCAACGTTTAACAGCAACGATAAACACAAATACGTAGGAAAATGGGAGCCAAGGAGTTGCATGAAATAACTACAGGAAATTTGATAAAGAAGGAAAACAGAGAGTGTATGTACACAATCAATCGCGCTCTGTTAGAATAAACCACCCACTGTACAAATCATCTCTTTAATTAAATTGTTTCCTTGCACAGCAAAGAATCTTCAAAGCCTGCTGCATGAAAGGTTTCTCCACATCTCTTATCCCTAATAAACTTTGATATCTCCTCCTTCCCAATCTTCTAAAAGCACAAGTCCATTTCAGCCGGTCATACTTACGCTGCAGGCTCTGCCTGATGCAAAAGGTTCTCATAAACTGCTGTTTCTGCATGGTCTTCATGTTTTGGACAAATAAATGAATCTCGTTTCCGTCTCAGAAAATTTAAAAGATCACCATAGCAGCAATATTCTGTAATGACCAGCGTGGGACCTGTAGATATAAATGAGGTTTAGAAAGCAGGTGAGTATTGTTTTTAAAGCAGAAAACCTGACATAAAGATAGCATTCAGCCGAGCACACAGGCTGGGCTATTAAAAATCACACTGCCTAGTGCTGTCTAGACTTGAAAAGTTGTAGAAAAGTAACCCGGCATCTTCCCTTTCACAGATCAGCAACTATGGTCCAGCTAAAGCTGTGTCGCTCCCAATTAATTTTCCCCCTGTCAATAGCATTGCATTGTACAAAAATTAAACAAATAAGTCTTTTTCTCTTTTTTCATGTGATAATGTTTCTGGCCAGACACATCTGTTTGATTTTGCTCACTTCCTGAAGGAAGTTATTTGTTCCAAACGTTAGAGTAATTCAAGCTTCAAACATTAATCCTTTTGATTCACTTCTGTTTACAGTAGAGCTTCACACTCCTTCAGTAATGTTTTGGAAATGATGTAGAGTGTTATATTCTGCAGTATAATAGGAAAAATCATTCAAACAGAACAGCCTGCTGCGACTGAAAACTACATTGCACAAGGCCTCAGAATATTAAAATTAAATCAGAAAGGAGAATCAAGTCATCTCCAGCACAGATGTTTATAGATCAAATATATGTTTTCTGAATGAATGACTCCAGCGATGGCCCTTGAATATGTAATTGCACTGCGTGTTATTTCATCTGTAAGGTTATTCTCCGCTGCCGCTTCCTAACCTCACTAGTTTATTTCCATTTTTCTGCAGTTAAAAATTATAGCTTTCCTAATAGCAAAAGCAGTGTTTGTGGCGGGGTTTTCTTACAGACGCCACATTTTTTCAGCTGAGACAGACACGCGCTCAGGCCAGTGAGCCTACTTTGTTGACTGCTTAAACAAAATTGTTTCATCCCAGCTTTAAATCATTAAAAGCGAAAGTGAGAAATGCTGTGCCTCCACCTAAAACTATGAATTTTTACAAGCTCCTTTTCTTTGAAAAATGGAAGCAAAAACTTAAAGAGCAAATATTTGTATAAGAAGCAACACCATCTTTCATATTAAAATGCACATAGATTAAAAACACAGGACTGTACCACTTTGTATTGACACTTCAGCTGTTTTGTAGCTTTTACTATGTATGAAAACAAACTTATTAAGTTAATATTAGATGTGAAACATTTGGGTTGTGCAATAATTTATTTGGAAAATTCTTTTCCTCAACTGTCTGCTGCTTAGAATTTGTAACTTCACTGGTGCCTTAACAGATACATTTACAGTTTAAACAGAAGGCTGGAAGACTACACAAGACAGGCCTGTTGACTTCACCTTGGATACCAACAAGGAACCAGTTCACGTATCTTTCCTCATTCGTGAGAAACAGAATTGAGAAGAAAACTTGCCCTGTACGTTTTGTCACCTCGCAAGAAGAACAGGCACAACGGCTCACATAAAAGAGAATTAGCAGCAACCCTCCTTTTCAGTTGCAGCTACAGCAGGCTCATTACTGCTTTTAGGATGAGCCTAAAAAATCTAGATTCACATATTCGCAGGTGATAGCCATGATGATCTGCAACCTGCCTAAGCAAGAAATCTATTTAAGATTTCTAAACTTAGTGGCACTGGATTCTTCTTCACAACGTTCCTCCTTCTGGTGATAAAAAAGGAAGAGAAATAATCAATAATCTGTTGATAATCCCACCTCCAATAGTGCAAGCTCCAAGCAGATTCACGATATTAATGTGGTTTCCAAGGTAACTCAGCACTTTAAGCTCTGACATCAAGGCTTCTCTTTCTGTTAAATGGGCACTTGCTGCAAGGCAAAGCACAGTGTTCAGAACGTAACAGGAGGAAGTGAGAAAAAACTGCACGGCACATTACAGCAACTTACGTTTTAACATCTTTACTGCTACTGTCATAGCAGCATCAGATTTAAATAGACCGTAAGCGGTGGCTTCAACAACTTTTCCAAAAGCTCCAGCACCAAGGGTTTTACCTAATAAAGCAAAACAAAAGACTCTGTAACGACTTGGAGCAGTTCTTCCTGAATGGTTCAACATTTTATTTTATGATATCAAGGAAGCTATTGCAGATACGCCTGCTTGCTTTTTGTCCCAAGGTAAGTATGAGCAATTATCACTATCTGCATTATCGCACAACGTCCCTTTGACAAAACCCTGCTGTGTTTGACCAAAGTCTCATAGGAGACCTCAAGGTTTCACCTTGCAGATGAAGTTAAACAAATCCAAACTAACCAAAACTCAACCGGTTTCTAGGAAATTCCCATTTGTGATCATAAGGAAGTTGCGTTGGGTCTATGTAAACATAGTTGTTTCCATTTATTTCTTCAACAACTTTCCACTGAACTTCGTATTTGGGTTTCTGGAAAAGAAAGAGAACGGCTGTCACCACCGAAGCCACCACGGGCAGGTCACACAGCTTCCTAACTCAGGCAGAGGGCCTTCTGATTTTACCTGCAAATATATGTATACCAGGATCATGACTATGATGCACATCAGTCCTGCAGCGACTCCAAATGCGATTAGTAAAGGGGTGAAAAGGGTATGGGTACGGATTTTTTCTGGAAAGAAACAGAGAAAAAAATCTGCTTTAATACTGAACAAGAAAAACTGTATTTAAAAGTTGCAGGTGAAAATCTTTCCTTGGTTCCTCCTTGTGAAACATGGCTTGGGGTTTTGACTTTCCCAGATGTGCTCCAGGTCCACCAGAATGGCTTTCCTGAATGAACTGGGGGGGACAGATCTAGCATAGAAGCCATCCTGTTTGTTGCCTCGGGAGTCTCAGCTTCATCAGCTCAGGAGGTCTGACACTCTGCCAAATTAGGTGAAAGAAAGACGTTTTTTTCCGAAGGCCTAATTTCTTCTCTTTTTTTCCCTCAAAGTATGCTCAGCACAGTCTTTACAAGTAGAGGTTGTGCCGAGTAGCAAAGGAATACCATTCCAGTAAAACCCATCTGCCCCAAATCTGGCTTATCTGTTTATATGTTGTAGCTGGGTGTAACAGAGAAAAAAAGAATTAGCGGAACACTTGATTTTGCGAAGAGGAGCACAGATTTACAAACACATTTGGAGTCATCTGTGTTCTAGTGCTTTTACCCCCCTCCAGAAACCCACAAATACTGCTACAAAACTCATAAGCCCTTTTGCCGTATGTTGCTGTTACTTCTTTTACAACAGCAGGGCCCTTAGGCTCCAGTCAAGTTCAGGACCACATTTTCCTGAAACATTGTGAAAACATTAAAGACATGCATTTTTTTCCTCAAACAACAACTACAAAAAAGATGGCCTAAATAGTTAAAACAGACAAAGACAGGAAAAGAAAAGGGGAGATAAAGAAAGCCAGTGTCGTGCTGTAGGTGGTTTGCCCCTGTGCTGCACAGACAGAAGAAAACCAGCCACCTACTGCGCTGCAGATCTGAAGCCATAAAAAGATGCTACCACAATATTCATTGAAAAATTAAAGCAACGCTTTGACAGGCAGAACATGCGGCGTAATACGTTATCATACCCTCAGCCACAGCACCCTGAATTTTCTTAGGGCAAAGGTAAACCATTTAAAACCCTCTTACAGAGAGAGCTGAAAGGCACCCATGTTTTATGGTCTCATTCTGAGTAATGTGCTCTGGGCAATCCTGCTTAGCAGGAGAGTTGGACTAGATGATCTCTAGAGGTCCCTTCCAACTCCAACAATTCCATGATTCCCTCCAGCCCCTACCTTTAATAGCAAAGTTGAAGAAAGCAGAGCTCTTGTCCCCGTTGCTGGAGGCCTCGCAGCACACGGTGCCGGTGCTCCTGAACATGCTGGCGTTAATGGTGCTTTCCACCAGGATTCGTTCAAACGATGGCACTGACGAATTTGTGTAACTGGTTTTGACATCCATGGGGGATATTGTTGGTGAATCAAAACACCTGGGAGAAACAATACTGACAGTTATCTGCCACGGATGGCTACCTGGAATGGATGACAGGTCCTCATGTTGAGGCAGACAGTCCCTGCCAGACCATCAGATAAGTAAACAACACTGCTCTACAGAGGCATTGAGCTGAAGATCTTATCCTCAAAGCTTAGCCTACTCACAATGTCTCATTGTCTTCTGCGTAGTGGGTGAGATGGATACATACACCAAGCCTGACCCAACTGAACACCGTGAGGTCTTTGCGTTTGGGTAGAGATACCTATAGGTCTGTAAGTCTACTATGGATTTTGTATCACACAACCGGTACCTCCAACTTCAGCTTTGAGCACTTGTGGCATATTATCTACTCTGGAAGACTTTCCCCAAGCATTGTTTTACTACAGCACCAAAAAAACCCCATGATGTACATACAACACCAACAAGCTGATACGCAGCCAGAAAACAACCAGTTCTGTTCTCTCAAGATGCTGCCTCTCCTTTATCTGTCACATACATAGGCATGAAACAAATTATGAAGGTGGGAGACCCATGACTTCCTAGTACAAGGTCTACAACCACAGGGTGGAAGTCAACCAAAACTTTCAGACATGCTTCACAAATGCTCACTTCACAGTGAAACTCTACAGTCTTTTTAGAAACGTGCTAACTAGACATCAGGTTTTATTTGTAACTTGTTTACTTGTCACATGCTTCATGTGAATAGAAATCTAATTACTTTATGCCTTGAAAAATTATATCATTACACAATAAAATAAAAGATAACAGCCATATTCACATGTGAGTCTGTGATTGTCACTCTGTGAAATTGCATACAGAACATGTGTCATTTGGGGCCAAACTGGTACAAACCTTAGCTAGCCTGCAGCAGGGAGAAACTTTGGCTTTTGTTTTTCTGCAGCAGAAAATGTTGGTTATTCCCCTTTCAAGGTCGGAATGCAAAGGGGAATAATGAAACGTACCCCTTCTTTCGCCCCAACCACTGCAAATAATGCAATGCCGAAAATGATGAAAATAGTGATGCAACGTTTGAACATAACTGTTACCGAGTCATTTTCTGTTCTTAATTTTGAATTATAAATTGTGTGCGTTGCATTTAGAATAAACTTTGGAGACTCTCATTTACTTAACTTACCTCTGCTCGGTTCCTGGGGAAAAATACCAGTAGATGGTAGGGGCTGGGAATCCAGCTGCTACGCACTGGAGAATACCATTGCTAAGTATATCCAGAGTGAGAATCTCCGGTTTTGCTGCAATAAACAAAAACGAGAGTCACACATTAGGGGAACAGAGGACTTGCATTGCCATTTGCTCTCTACCCCAGCAACTCGTGTGTATCACCGACCGTGGGATTACCCGGGTGAGCAGAGCTTTGAGTGCTTCAAGGGTGTCAGGGTCTGAACAGTGCTTGTCCCTCAAGCACTGACCATCTGTGACATTATCAGTTCTTACACTGAACGCTTGGGCTGGATTTCAGAATAATACCTTACTTCCACTGGAAATCTGGTTTAATGAAAGATCCTAAACCAGCAAAGCTCAGAGCTTAAACAACCCCGAGAACTGTGTGCTTGGAACAGCACCGCAGTTCCTGTTCTGCACAGCACAACTTTATCTGCCTGTAAAAAGGACAGTTTCTTCACAGTTATAAGTGTACTAAATCTGTCAAACCACATCTCTCTTACATCTGCCCTCTGTATTAAATATTACCACCGCAGCCAGAAAAGGAACTACAGGGCAAGGCAACCAGTGCAAACAAGAGTCCCCACAGAGGACACACGTCCCTCTGAGATACCACTACCAAAATGCCCCTCTGCCTAACTCTCTAAACACTGCACACAGAGCAATATTACACTGAACTTATTAGTTTTCCAAACAATAATTCATAATTGCTGTGGTAGTTTAGAAAGCAATCTGGCCAGACGATGCCTCCTGCCACATCCTGCGCCAGAGCTGGTTCAGGAGATGCTGTTTGGAGCACGGCAGGAAACCAGAGCGATCAGGTGGACTTCACAGGCTTCAGCCAAGGGGACCGCCAACAACGTCTGGCAAATATTAGCAAGATGTTTTTCTTGGAGAAACTTGAATTAGAGGCCTTATTTCCCTTAAGAGCCTTGGCTTCCTTGCAAAACCACTCACAAAAAAAGTTAGTGGGGAAAAAAAACAGACTATATTGCAATGACGCTGCTCACCTGACAGGTACAAGTTAAAGCTCCATTATCGGTTAACACAACTTCATAAAAATATAAGATGAACTTCTAGTACTCTAGAGTTGTGAAGCTGTATAGACTACACTGGGAACACGCCAATTTATTTCAGATAAAATCCACGTACAAAGACTGCGCAGCGTTAGTTTTTAATGAATATTCTACTTGCTGATTAAATTAGAGGCAATAAAGCACACGTATATTCTCAATCACATAGCATCTCCTCATGACTCATGTTACAGGAACTGAATGTTCTTTCATTTCAAAATGTTGTGTTTTATGCAAACCACCGGGGACCAAACATTGTTGCAAAATGTTGAGACGGATTTTCAGCATTACTCATTTGGTGAGGGACTTTTTGAGAGCGCACACAGCATCTCACTCACCCACCAGCGCTCACGGAATACACATAACGCACATTTCCAAAACTCCTATCAAAGGGGTTGGATTGTGACATTGTAATTAGCTAACCTACTACCCTTGTGCAAGCATTTTGATTAGGCATATGCTATCACAGAATGGTAGGGGCTGGAAGGATCCTTTGATGACCATCTAGTCCAACCCCTCCACCCAAAGCAGGGTCACCCAGAGCAGGCTGGACAGGAACGTGTCCAGGTGGGTTTTGAATATCCCCAGAGAAGGAGACTCCACACCCTCTCTGGGCAGCCTGTTCCAGGGCTCTGCCACCCTCAAAATAAAAAAAGGTTTTCCTCATATTGAGACGGAATTTCCTGTGTTCCAGTTTGTGCCCGTTGCCCCTTGTCCTGTCACCAGGCATGAGTGAGAAGAGTCTGACCCCATCCCCTTGACATCCACCCTTTAGATATTTCTAAGCATTGGTGAGACCCCCTCTCAGTCTTCTCCAGTGTGAGCAGACCCAGGTCTCTCAGCCTTTCCTCATAAGAGAGGTGGTCCAGTCCCTTGATCATCTTCATAGCCCCCGGCTGGACTCCCTCCAGTAGTTCCCTGCCCTTCTTGTACTGGGAATCCCAGAACTGGGCATATGCTATGCTCTAGGCAACATTACAACACAATGTAATTAAAGAAATGAGAGAAATTTAAAGTCAAATATAAGAGGAAAATGAACATTAAGCCCCGGAAAAAATATTGTGCCAGATTTGGGCTGCATCGAACACACTGAGAGAGGGAAAATGTCCACATTAATCAGGCTTTTTTTCCATTGTAAAAACCTAAATGAAAGCATGATCATGTGGACTCATCCTGCAGCAGTGGAGGGTGAGGATGGGGTTAATGTCTCCAGCATCCCGGGCAGAGTGGTCCAGCCCTGGTGCCACGGGGAGCTGAGCTCCAGCAGCCTGGTGAGAACCCATGGCCTGAGAGCAGCTCTACCCCTGGCACCCCCAGGTGAAAAGCTTTGATGTGGTGATTAACATGATCAGCCTGGGCTTCTTCCTCACCCACCAGTACCGATGCTCTGGGGAATGCTGGAGCAAAGATGGACTGGCTTGGGCAAACAGATGCCAAGCTGTCACTGAGCATCTTCTTTGTAAAAGAGATTTTATTGTAGTAGGTTTTATGACTCTCACTGCCTAATTATCCCTGGTATCAGACAGACTCCTAATGACTAGACTTTGCTTACTGTTTCAGCTTTAACCCTTTAAATATTTAATGTTTCATTACATTACTTGGCATATATACATATTGCCTTCCATAATCAGTCATTAGTTGCCTTAAACTTCTAATTTCACTAAGTTTATTAACCGCTTTTCAGCTTTTATTAATGTTGATTCTGAACGTAGCAAAGAGGACTTCTAAAAGGTCACTCCTATTTTAACTCAACGCTCTTGTGCATTTAATTGCTTTCTATTGCTGATTCCCTTTTCTTCATCATTAACAAAGTAAATGCCTAAAAAGTAACATTTAATAGGTATTGTCTGTCATCGCAGTCAAAGAAGAGAGAGAGCTTTCCTCCTGGAGTCACATTTTCTGGACTGGAACAAATCTTTTTTCTAATATTACGGCGACTCCTCATTTGTTCACTGCATGTTCCAACAGAAAAAAATCCCTGAGCTTGGCTTTACGTGATGTACAATACCATGACCAGTTTTCTCTTCGCAGCATGAGCCCCAACTACACAGGTAATTTTTTGTTGACTATAATTAAGCCCAGATATTATTTTGCACTAAGCTCAGATACTGGTTGGAAGATTCCTCCACTAATTGCTAGACACACCGTACCTTGCCACTCTGGAGATTTCTACAATTTCCTAATTATAACTCAGTTCGGCGTGCTGCTTGTCAAATTGTAATTTTCTCTTTGGCTCTTAATTTCAGAGCTCCTTTATGTCACATTTACTATGACTGACTACTTTTTTTTTTTCTTTAAGCAATTTAGTATTGTTTCAGATTAGCATATGCAATTGCTAAATGTGTTTAAATCCAAGGCAGGCATTTCTGCACAGGGTTTTTCATGTCTTTCAGCAAATGCTTCAGCATAAATTCTTGTTTATGTGAAGACATTCTCCTGATTATGAATCCTGTTTTACCTGTTTGATTACTTTCTGCTGATTACTCGACCAAGCCAGAAGAGTAAACATCACGAGCTACATCCCAGGAATTTATGCAAAAATCCCTGCTGACAACAATGCCAGGTCAGGACACACCATTAGATCAGGATCTGACCCACCCTCACATGACTCCCAATGTCAAATAATGTGGTACATTGTCGTGCAGTTTGTGTTTCACAGTTAAATGATGAGCATCTTACCAGCCACTGAAAACATGAGGTTATTTTTCTTAAAAACAAACCCCTAGAAGGATCAATCCATTTCACCTCTTCCTTTCAAAATGAAAGAAATATTTGCAGGAGCTTAGTCAAAATGCCAAAAGAAACTCTTTTTGAGTCAAGTGTTTTGAGTCAAATCCATCTGCTTCAGCAACGTCTCCAGTCCACTCCAGGCCACAGTGCTGGGTAACCTGGGCTCCACTAAGACGGCTTAAATGTCCTCATTGCATCCCAAGGCTGATCTTACTACTTATAAGACGGGAAGCAGGAGGGAAGAAGACTTGCACGTTGTTGGTGGCACAGACAAGCCACTCAGAAGAACTAAGCCATCCATGCTTCTTCCTGCCTTGGCCATACTGCTTCACCATGCTATTGAGGAGGGCCACGAAGATGATCAGAGGGCTGAAGCAACACTCCTATGAGGACAGGCTGAGAAAGTTGGGGTTATTCAGCCTGGAGAAGAGGGGGCTCTGGGAAGACCTTATAATGGCCTTTCGGTACCTAAAGGGGGCTACAGGAGAGATGGGGAGGGACTCTTTATCAGGGAATGTGGTGATAGGACAGGGGTAATGTTTTTTAAACTGGAAGAAGAGAGATTTAGATTAGATATTAGGAAGAAATTCTTTACTGTGAGGGTGGGGAGACAGCGGAACAGATTGCCCAGAGAAGCTGTGGCTGCCCCATCCCTGGAGGTGTTCAAGGCCAGGCTGGATGGGGCTTTGAGCAACCTGCTCTGGTGGGAGGTGTCCCTACCCATGGCAGGGGGGTTGGAACTCAATGATCTTTAAGGTCCCTTCCAACCCAAACCATTCTATGATTCTATGATTCTACGATTCTGTGATTCCCAGTCTGGTTTCCTAACCATGACCCCAGGGGTTTTCAGCTTTTCTCAAGTAGCAGATTCCTCAAAAGTGGCAACGCAGGTGGCAATGCATGAAAACCAACACCTTATGATGACAAAACCGCAATGGGTTTTTTTAAGTTATTGTGCCCAGACTGCTCCCAAGCAGCCTGCAGAGCCTGGGAGAGATGAGAGGCCCACAGACAGCCCCTTGCTCCAAACACACATATGGTGCTGCAAGTCAGAAAACACCATCCAGCCTCATCTGAACTGACAGCTCCAAGCGCAACCTGCAATTTCTCCCATTCCTTCTCAGTAATTAAACTTCTGGCTCAACAATTTGCTCCACTAATCTGTAAAATAGTAGAATTATCCCTTCCGACTGTAACCCACACTCATCCATGGTGGCAAAGGACATCTGAGGTCACCAGTGCCCTCATCTCAGAAATCACAGCTGGGAAATGGAAAAGGCATAAGAATACAAATTACAACATTCACAGATGAAGGAAGAAATGCCACGTTCTGAAAGGAGCCCAAGTGACATTTCTAGACCCGAACTATGGCATTGCTAATAGTGACGCTACAAACGCTGACCTTCAGTGATAAATGAGAAGAATTCAGAAATTACTGTCTAGGATTTTGTGCGTTTGTGGACTTCTCCACAGTCCTCTCTGCATTAGCCTGCACCCAGAGAAGGACACATCGCTGCTGAAGCACAGCAGCAGCACAGAATGGCACTTGCAGCACATTCTCTCCCTCTCTGTACAGTTCCTCCTGCTGGGCTTGAAGGCACCATTGTCTACCTCACCTTAATTTCTCCAAGTCTGCCTGCAGCCCCCTCCTGGTTTAATTTTCCTTAAGCTTGGCCTTTAGCATCTGCCAATATATGTCTGCTGAGAGCATTAAATCCTCTAACAGGATGGCTCTGCTAAGGACAGGCTTTCCTGAAAGTTTCATTGAATTAATATTGAAGTTTAGCTTTTGCTTTAGAGAATGCTATTTGGAACTGAGAGCGATGCTCTCTTTTACCAAGCATGTCCCAAAAATGACAGCACACGTGTTTGTAAAGCTGTGCGGATTTCTCTAAAACAACGGTGATCTATATTATTATACAGAAATATTTAGATGCCAAAGGGCAAAAGTGAATAATTCTCCTGATAAGCTTTCAAACTGTGCATCCAACTCAAATAAATGAATGACAACCAATAGCTTAACTCAGCTGCCAAAAATGCCAATTATAATCCCTGTATATCCTGCTCCACCTTAAATTATCAAAGATTTATGGTACATGCTTATTTTTGAGATCGGGTTTGCAAGTGCTACAGTTTTCTTCCAGCATGAACTATCTAGCTGCTCTCTGGTAACCTCTGGAATACGTTTGTTAGCATGTAAGGTCACACTGGATGGTAGGTGGATTTGTCTAAGTACTCTGCACTTTTATATCTTGACATTTAAAGAGTTTTCCAGCATGTGCTCCACTTCAGAAAGCCTCTCAGATGCTGAACCACACTGTGACATCTTGTGCATACATTATGTTGTATAAAATACAATGACTGTGATAATGAAATATTTCAGACTGTTCACTTTACTTACTTTTCACATAGACATTAAATGTTACAGAGGAGCTGGCATCAGAATTGGACACAAAAAACGTGTAAATGCCTCCTTCTGTTCCTTTTAATCGGGTAAGGTGAAGTTCACTTGTATAACTGTAAGGAAAAAAAGTTAGCGTTATTGATGCTCACAACTTGTGGTGAACAGGCAATTGCTGTACAGAAGCTGAGGAGTCAATTATTAGCGTGGACACAGTCCATGCCCACACTCTCACCTTGCATTATGACAGCCTTTGCACTACAGCATCCCGAAGTTCCGCCACTTCTGACACCCAGATGTGTGCCCACACCACATTCTAGCACCAGGCTGAGACCCCCTGCGTGCCCCCCTGCCTGCTCCTTTTCTCAAAGAGGAGGGAAGCCAGGTACACAACCCAGGCCATGTGTCCTAAGGTGCTACGCTGGATTTTTGAAGGACCAGGGCTCAGGAGAGAACAGAGCACAGCAGAAATAAAAAAAAGTAAGCTTTGGCACAGAGAACTGGGCTCTGCCATGGTGGTGGAGAGAGTCTCTGCAAACAAACAGCTTCACATTCTGATTTTTTCTTATTGGGCAGGACTGGCATCTTGGAGGCAAGTGGTGAGTTTGTGGCCCACTGGTCCTCAGATGGCGTGCTTAGCTCAATGCTATTCCACATCTAGGTCAGCAGACTTTGCACCAGTGACTGTGGTAAGCCACGTGGACTACGAGATCTTTTATAATCACAATTTTCTCACCATCTCCATTTCCATCTTTCCAGAGCAGACTGTAGTTTGCTGTTCCAAAGTGAAATCGATAGCACTTACAATCATTCATATTACCTGTTATTGCCCACAGTCTTGAACTTGACGTAATGGTCTGATGAATTCTGCAATGTTTCGTTCATGTACATCCAGACTTCTTCCTTCGGTTTCGGATATGCCTCATATTCAACTGTTAAATTTCCATTTTGTCCTGCATTTATATCTATTGTGGTATTCATTGTTGCAAACAAACGGACAAATCCTTTAGCTGATGGCCGTAAGAGAAGAAAAACAATTTCAGGGCCATTTAGAAGATTGTCAGTAATCTAACCACACTTAAGACTACTTCAATATCTAGTGATCAAACATCCAACTGTGAAACAGGAAACCTGATCTCCAAAGCAGAACTTGAACCCTCACCTGCCAAACCCAAGGCCACTAACTATATATAGCCATGAGGCACAGGACTTAAAGCAGCTTAACAGAAATAATTCCATCTTCTGGTGATAAATTGCCTCTATTAGCTTTCAGAAAAATGCAAGCACGTGCTTGCTTCTACTCGAGTATTTGCATTTTTCAAAAAAATCAGAGTCACTAAATGTACGGTAGAAAAGAAACACTGCGAAAGAAGCAAGATAAATTGATCATTTATGACAATATACTAGAGTATTTAAGGTTTCTTTGTCAAGTGTAATTGAGAACAACATTACAAATGAAGCCATTAAAAAACTGTAATTAGAGAAAAATGTGCTAAGTCCACAGGCCCGGATACCAATTGTTTTAAACTAAGGCATTTCTGTTCATCTACCGCTGGGTCTTAATCTTTTCTTTGGCAGATACCGTTTATCATTGTGCAGTTCCGTTCCAAAATATCATGTGGAGCAGCATCCTTACTGCAATGGTTTTAATTTCATTAATAAACTCATCAGCTTCAGGATTACTCACTTTGAAAAGACAAATTTTTTCAGTCCCATTACAAAAACTCATGTGGGAATTATCGGTTTGACAGGCAGATTGCAATTACAATGAAACACATTTACTGAGAGCGCTTGAATTTAGACCAAAAGTCAATCTCAGATCCCTGCTTCTTCCCACTTTCTAGTAATCAAACTGCTGTGGCCAGCTGGGCACCTCAGCTCGGGAAAGCCGAAGCCAGCGGGGCTTGGTGAAAGCATATGGAGCTGCCAGAGCACTTGACAGCTGCTTCAGAGAAGAAAAGATGAAGTAAACTCACAGCAGGCAGGTACACTCTAAATGCTCTCCATCATTAGAAACGAGAAAAAGGTTTTAAATCTGGAAAGCAAAGATTTTTATTCACAAAGCTTTTTTCCTATTTTTTTCTGTATAAACACAGGAACCCCTATGCACCCTAGAGCCTGCAAATAAAATTTCAAGATTGTGCTATCAGTCCCCGAAACAGTTCTAGAAACTGTTTATGATTAGATAAATCAACTACTAAAAAATAATTACGAAATTTACCAAAAATACCTCATAAACTTTTTGGCTAATGTTAAAGCCACAGCTATTTAGAAACCGATACAATCCCAGGATCTCTCCAGTACACACCATATACCACTTCCCAGGACCCTGGGAGCTGGCACAGTTCAGATAAATATAGTCACTTTGAAAATGGATACTGAAAGGCATCCGGGAGACAGTGTTTTGGGTTTTTTTAGTCAAATTTGAGAGGGTGTGGAGAGAAAAGTACCTTGAGAATGAGATGCCAGTTTTTCTCAGGTATTTTTTATTAAATATAAACTTTGCATTTTACTAAATACAAAGTTGTCAGTCTATTTTCTACTTTTTATAATGCCATGCTTTATTTTAGTCCTCAGACCTTCCAAAGTCAATCCTTTTTAAAGCCACATTTGCATACATAGCAGTCCTAAGAATTTCTTTCGTTAAGAACTTCCCTCCTCTCACAATAAAAGCTTTCATATTGTTCCCCTTGGGTAAAAGATTTTCTTTCATACTTCACACTGTTTCACTCTTTTACATATGAATTTAGTGCCTCCTGTAACAAAATGAGGAAAACATCCCTGTCATTATGAGCCCTACCACCCTCAAACGGCAGAGCAAGGTTAAGGGCACTCAAACCTCTGCCATTCTGATGAATCTGACCCATATGGGTCAGATACTTCTGTTTTCTTTAAGTTACTGGGGAAATAAAACAAGCAATGTAGCTGGAGTAGCTATGCAACAGAAAAACAGATTTGAAAAGGAAAAAGGACCCAAGGCTGCACTTCCCGCAGTTACTACACCCTTGAATGGTGAGGAGCTGAAACCCTTGTAGCCAACTGCGTAGATGTCTTCAGAATGATCTTATTAGCTATACCAACATGTCCTTAATTTATCAAATTAGCAGGTTTTGGCAGCTTTAATATTCAAAAGGCACCGTGTGTCACCCAAGTTAATATACAGCAGATTGTAAACCAGTCTGTTATTAAACAAGAGGAGGGAGGGAGTTCACCCACCGTGAAGGGACACGACCCAAAACCCGTGGAAGTGGATTTATCACAGGGGTGAACAATTTCACGCTGCCTGTGCACACCGCAATGTTCCTTATGGCATTATTTTAAATAGAGGTAGGTATAGAGCTTCGACGTAAAAAACACTGACACCCCAATGTCAGCAAAATTTCCCATGCTTGGAAGGCAGGTATTAAAGATACGCTTTGTGCTTGTGCTGCCAAATTACTTAAGCGCAGGGATAGGACCAGGCAAAGGTAAATTACTTGCTTCATTAAGACTGGATTAAATTTAAAATTAAACCAGGTAGGATGAGACAAACCAGAGAGATGGAAAAACCGTTGGATGGTTGTTCTAACACCACATTCCAATAACACGCAAAGGCTTATATAAATTAAAGTAGTCATACACACCACAACACTTCCTCAGCCATCCCATATGGTACCAGTCACAATAACCTTTTAATAAAGCAACTTTACTCACTCAGGTTTGGGGGAAAGGAGAGAAACGGAGGGGAAGGCTCCCCAGTGTTCTTGCTTTCCACCTCCTGCTCTTAGAAATGTTAAGATTTGTACAAGAACTATTTACCTAGTGCTTTCAAGGTTACTGTGGCATTGGTTTTTCCGAAAGGGTTTTCTGCTTGGCATGTGAATTCTCCAGAATCATTAACTCCCACTGAACGGATGTTCAATGTTAATTTCCTTTCGTATCCATAATCACCCAAATTTCTGCTTTTGCTTGTAACAATCTGTCGGTAAAAAACAATTAACATCTAAAACACTGTGTATGCCGCATCTTTCCGAGATAAATTAAAAATAGAAGTAATTATAACTTTGCTATATTAATATTCATAACTTTAAACCGGAATAATAAGCCAGCACGACAAACCTGTCACTAGAATCTCTCCATGCAAAACAAGTGTGCGATCAGCTGTCTTTGGGAGATAATGTCCTCTCTTAAGTCCTATCTCTTCCCCTTATTCTTTATTTTATTCCTCCACTGTAAGGCAAGAATACTTGTGTGCGTGTGTGTGTGTGTGCATTCACCTGCTCCAAGAGATCCCAATGGGAGAGACCAGCCCAAGCCACAAAGCTGGAACTCTACATTTCTTCAAATATTTCAATCACATTGTGAAAAGGGTGCTGCACCCATCAGACCCAGCTCTCTCTGGCTAAATTTCTAATGCTGATGAAGATGAGGAACCGACAGAAGGTTTTATTTGCACTAATAACACTTCTAGCTGTAGGCCTTGATGCAAAATGAACACTGGGTCTTGACTGTCCTAATGCTCAAAAGCTTCAGCAAAAAGTCATTCCAGCTCTGAAGAGACCTGGTCATGGCACACTTTACAGGGTATCCTCGCTCTGGAACCTGCTTCGCTTCTCCATCCATAGCTATCCAGATTTACTAACCTTACAGGCAACTGGAAACCTCATTTTCTTTCCAAAGCATTGAGTATATCATGACTCTATGCCTATGTATGGGTGCTGGAACTAAATAAAAAATAAATGATTTGAGGTGTTGACTTTAGTTTCTGTGAGAATGCTCAGTGTGGTTAGAAAGACTGATAAATTTACACTGATTAATCCAAATGCAGACCTGGACTGTTGCGATTTTCTAGTAGGATGATTTCAATTCTTGGAGGTGCCATGAGGTTCTAGATGCATTTTGATTCCTCCTGTACTACAATAATCACCAATAGCAGTTTGGTCTGTATGGATGTGCTTGCTTATAACAAGTATCCTAATTTTCAAAAGTGGTGATAACTTCAGTCATACAAGGGAAGTGTTTTGTGTTTTTTTTCCTTCGACCTATTCAGCTGAAAATGTAATTCTGCATCTATATAAACATGATTTTTATGTATTCTGTTTCAGTACAAAATTTAATTTGATAGTCAATATTTAAAAGGTAGCATCCCATGCTATTTACCAGGAAGGACAGAAAGGTCAAACTTATTTGGTCAAAAATATTTTCCTCGTGGCTTTTACTCATAAAATGAAAAGCGAAAAAGCATAAAAAGTTAAGGGAAGACACCAATTTAATCATATGGAAACAAAGAAAAGAGGGGGAACAATAGAAGAAATTAAGTTTTCAGATGAAGGACTTGTAGTTGACCTTGGCACGGGACCAAAAGCCCCATCTGCACGTCCCATGCCGCCCTCATGTCATTTAAACCTCCCCAACCCTTGGAGCTGCGAGGTGGGATTTCTGGAGCACTTAGTGGGAGCAGCTCTGCCAGAGCTGGCGGATTAGCTAAGCATGGCATACCCAGCCCCAGGGAACAGCCTCCCCTTGGCTATTCTGCTGGAGGAGATGCGATTTATCCAAACACCACAGCCTCACAGAAGCCTTTATTCCGTACACACGTGGACTGCGAATTACGTATTCTGGTCACTACTCTTAGCAGTATGAGACCAGCCAATTAGCACAGGAGAGTATACAGCAGGAGTTACTAACAGGTCTTCACAAGGGCTTTTAATTCATTTAACTTTCAGAGTATACCCAGAAAAGCAAGAGGCTTTCCTTGAGAACCACCCGGTGTCTGCTGCTGATTTCCAAGGCAGAGCTGGCCGCACGTGGCTGGCCAGGGGAGGGGATCTCCCTGCCCCTCCTCTGCAGAATCACTGCGCTGCCAGTAACGAACTCTCCTGGAGCACTTAGCCAATAATGAATTTAATTTGGTGATGCCAGGCAGTAACTTCATCTATCACTACAGACAGAAGCCAGTTCACCGGTTCATTTTTCCGAGCGTTCCCAGTTAGGGAGGCACACCATGTAATTTAAATGAATTAATCATTCCTGCGAATGCTTACTACTATTCCTGTCACATACAATCCCATGCTAATTAGCAGGTATTTTACTGTTAATGATAACGCCTAGAATATGTAATTTGCAGTCCATGTGTTGATATTTGCAGCTCCCATTGATTGCAATGTGATGTGTAGGCACTCTGTGCTTCCGTATTTAGGCAGCCCAACAGAGGTCACCTAAACTTCACATTGAAAAGCCTAATTTTAATTTCTGTTTGGGAAGAGAAGCCCATGAGGATACTTTCCCTCCCAGCCATCCGCGTGGGCACAGGACAGTTGTTGCTGGCCTCTCACCAGTCCGTGGGATGCAGAACCTTTGGAAACACAGCAAATCCCAACCGATCCAGCATCTGGTGTCCAGGACAAGCATGGGATTATCTTCAGAGAGTTTGTGGACTAAGAATATAAATAAACAAATAAAGGAACTCACCCCGCTTTTGTGATAAACCCAACGAGCTTGTACGCTGCTATCCACATCTGTGATTATGCATGTAACTTCGAACTCTTCCCCTTCTTTGAGAAGCTCATAGCTTTTGGATAAGGTGATGACGGGAAGAGTTTTATGAACTGGAAAACAATTTAAAAGTGTGTTACTTTTCATTAGCTTCAGAGCTTCCAAGGGGGGATGAAAATCAACAGTCATTAACTTTCCAATAAAATTTCAGGCCTCCGAGTGGTATTCAAATTTCTTTAACATATTACAGAGTTGTTCCTTTACAACAAGCACATTTCTGCTTCAGTCTCCCTTCAAATTACACCTAAAGTTAGATAATACTTGATAGAGCGTAGCAACTTGCATGAAGAAACTTGAATGATGTTGAACCGTCAATGAGATGATTCATTCCATGACGGGGATTAAAAAGTTGCACTCTGGAACCGAAAACACTGTCAGGATCAGCCTCTGAAGAACCGCAGCCTAGCATTAACTGTGGCTTTTAATTAGAAATTACTACAGCCAACACAACCGACAGGTCCCTGGAAAGTCCCTGATGGACAGCCTAGGAAGGACAGGTAGAGCTCAAGGACTTTAGCACACCTGTCCCTGAAAGCACCACAACCTCTGCTCATGGTGAGGGTTCACAGAGGTGGCTGAAGCCAAGACCGTGGACAAGTTCCTCACCCAAGAGGTAGGTGTTTCCAAGCTGCTGTGGGCTGCTGTACCCCTGGTCTGCTTCTTTGGCAATGGTCAAGTATATTTGAGGATTATGTGTCTCTTATCTTCAGCTCCTCCTCTCTTCCCTCTACAGTTTGTTTTTCTGTTTTCTTCACAGTTTCTTCAAATTTTCCTCATTTATGAGGCTCCACTGAACTTCCCACTAAGGCTTTTACACAGGAAGACTCACTTTCAAACCGTGAATGCAACAGACATCAGATAAGGCCTTCCAGACTCTCTTCCTGCCTCTGACACAGGCTTTGTAGTTGTCTTAGGTAAATTATACGAAACTTTGGGAAACTCCACGCTTTTCAGCTATTCACACTTTAACAATAACGCTTTCCTCATGTTCTACAGATGAGAACAAAGAAATGTTTGCTCTCTTCAGATATAAAGGCTCACATAAAAATGCCCCCCTGGCATTCAGCAGGACCCAGGAGAAAGAAGGAAGCCGGTGCAGAAGGCATGCTGTGTTCTCACCCGCCAGCAACAGCTATGGACAACTGAAAAAAAAAGCCATAAGTCCATAAAGCCCCTCATTGTTTGGAGAAGGGCTGGACAGAAACACCCCCAGTGCGATGGTAGCAGAGCTGGCATGTGTCTGAGTGTGCCTGCACAGCTCCTTCTTTCATGGGTGCCTTTTCTGTCTGTCTGCACCCGACGCTTAAACCTAGGGGTCTGAGGGCCACCAGTGCCACCAAAGGGTCTGCAACACACCTAAGACTTCAGCCAAGGAGAAAAGGGGAGTTTCACCTGGTGAACTCAACAAGGATTGAACAATCATTACAACACTGATGGCCTTCAGCAGATGCTTCTGCTTACTGCACTGCCCACATCTCCATCTTGAGACAGAGTGTCCAGGTCCCACTGACCACCTACACCAAGTCACTACCTCCCATCTGAAGTCACTGCTCTATCGAACAAGTACAGACTGTTATGCCGTAACAAAATGAAATAGTCCAATACTACAATATGCATTCTCCCGTGTCAGAGATATGTCAGTTATTCCAATCAACTGCTTGCTTTCTTTGGCCATCACTGAAAAAACAGTTGAAAGAAAACCTTGTTACAGAACAAACACCAGAGACAGCAAGAATGGGCTTGATTTTTGTCATCATAGGAGAATACCAGAGATGCCTGCACTGATAAAACTTTTGTTCTCTACTCATTAATTTAAATTTATTATTCATTAAAATGCACCGTATCAGAGTTTCCAACCCACCAGGAAAAAAGACTTCTTCAATTTGCCACAGCAAACTGCAGACTTGAGATGGCCCCCACTGCCTCACCAGCGGGCAGGTCACACAGTTGATGGTGACAACTCGGGCGTGCGCAGGGACACATCTGGAAATGTGTCCCCTCCATCCCCAGACCACGCTGCAGCCTCTGCGTGGCACACAGGCCACGGCACAGACACCTTCTCAGCTGCAGCCAGGGGTCACCTCAGTCAAAATACCCCAGAGCTACACAAAGAGCAAACTCATTCGCTTGCCCCTGAGGAAACACCGAGCCAGCCCGGCTTTGCCAAACTTCTCCCCTGGGTGTTTATACAGCGGATTAATGACACATGAGGCAACCACAGGCTCCAAAATGCCCAAACAAAACCAGCCTGTAATGCTGTGCAGCCAGGCATCGAGCCTTCTCCTCTTTCCCAAACACATTTAACCACCCAACCCCAGGGCACAAGAGCACATGAAGGTCAAAGGTAGGGCATCATCAACAGGTTTGCAAGCGATGCATCTGGCAGCTCAGCCACACCACGCTCCTCATCGTGACCTGGGCACCTGGTTGCTGTAGTGACCGTCCTCACTCATGGAGATGGAGACAAACAAGGGCCCTCTGCTGTCCCAACCTCTGCCTCTCCACCAAATCCCTCTTCTTCAATGTCATCCATCAGTTCCTCCTGCTGTCACTTGTGGGCAACAGACACGTGAGTCAGGCACCCAAACCTCTACCTTGCCTGCACAAACCTGTCCAAACCTCAGGGCACTGGTTTTTCCACAAAGTTTAACAGCACAACCCACGTTTTTTCCTAAAATGGTGAAAAAAACACCTGGAAATCATCAGGAACAGAAAATAAAAACAATCATGACCAAACCTGCTCAGCACAGCCATAGGCCAAATGTCACAAGATCAACTTGCGCCCCTACAAAACTTGCCCAGAACAAGCTTTCCAAGCCCACCACCTTCCTCTGGACCACCTGCAGCAGTCACTGGTGCCACAGAGCAATCCCCTGGTGTGCAAGCACATCTGGCTTTGAGTAGGAGTAGACTCCAAAAGCCTCCAGAGGAGGCCACCACCTCCAGCTATCCCATGACAAGGTCAGTACACAAGGTAAGGCTTTACAAGACTTCCCCTCAGTTCCTGGGAGATGAAGGGGAAAAATCAGGTGCTCTATAAGAAGGTGAAAATCCTGTGTTACCTGGCCTCACATTGAGGAAAATGTTCTCCGATATTTTCTCAACTCCATTGTGCTTGGCCAAGCACTGGTAGCAGCCCTTAAACGACCTCTGCACATTCTTTATAATGATGCCTTTCTGGGGATTGGGAATGAACGTCATATTTTTGGGGAGGGGTTTGCCGTCACATTTTCTCAGCGTGAAATTTGAAACATCTGGATCTGTGAGCGGGCACACTAGCAGGATGTCGCTGTCTTCTTTTCCGTAGATCAGAGAATCAACAAGGAAGAGCACGTTGGGATCTGCGAAGAAACGCAAAGACCTGTCAGAGAAGCTGACATTGCACAGGGAACTTCTGATGACCTTAATTCTGCAACTGTGCACTTACATCAAAGAAAGTTTTACATTCAGCCAGTAAAACTGAGTATTACCCAATTCATGTTTACCAAGAGATATTAAATTTTGTCTTAAAAGAGCAGCACAACAGGAGATGTGCAGTTGCATTCGATACTAGACACACTAAAGAATCATGTGCACTAAAAATAATCTTACTGCTTTTTTATTTGGAGATGGAGATATTTTTTTTTTGCCTTGTTTAGCTCCAAAACCTCCACCCTCCACCCCCAACAACAGTAAACAGATTTTCACAGACCATTAAAAGTAATTTGCTTTTAGCTCATGGCGGGGCTGTAAGGTTTCATGCCCACAGGAGGACTTTCAAGAAATTTATGAGCAAATGGAAGTTGAAAAGCACCTAAATTATGGTTTTCACTTCTGTAAAATACACAATCTAAATGAACACACATTGCTACCAGAGGAAGCACCAAACAACTTCTCTCTCTCTCTCCCCCCTCCCTGAAAGCAGGGGTTATTTTTAGCCTCCTTAGAAAAAAAATGGGCATACAAACAGCATATCTGATTGAAAAATTGTCATGCAATTTTTCACAAGGTAACTTTTCTAAAGCATTCAATCTCAGCCAACCACAGCACACAAACATACCATACTTTAAACATTTTTACATGATAGCTGATGACCTTGAAACACTAAGAACCTCACCATTAATAGCAAACCCCAAAATAAAGGATTGTGTGCTGACAAACTTATCTCAGTCATTCTTATGACTTATTTCTGTTCCCATCTGCCCTCCCTACAGAGCAGCTTGAATTAGAAATGTAGAAACAGAGGGGAAAGTTTTCTTTTTTCTTTTTTGGCAAACTGGCTCCGTACAACCTGAATGATTAGCGATCAACAAATCATGACTTAACAAGGAAAACTGAGAGAATCTGGTTAAGATGATGGGCAGTGTGCATTTGTTTTACGACAAGAAGTACCAGGCTGAAAATGAAGCATGGGACATTTATGTAAGCAATTAGGAAATGCAAAGTTGAAGGTTGCTCATCCCTGAACGGAGAACTTACTGGCTGGTTTCTAGCTAAGAGTGAGAGTGTAGTTTTAACCTCACTTGATACTGCTGTCCAAGAAGCCCCCACAAACTCAAAGCTTTGAAGCATCAGTCTAGAACTGGAGAATGCAGACTACTAAAAAATTAAAAAGTAAAGCACACCTGAACAGAACCAAAGTGTGATGTTTTGCACACAGAGATACTTAGAGAAATGCTATGAATAGCTGTCACTCTTGTCTTCCCCTCTGGAAAGGGGGAAGTATTGAAAGTATTTGCCTTAGGGAATGCAGGCACAAAGAAGCTCATGTTCTTCCCTTCATGGCTTTCCAAACCAGGTACAACTCAGGTAACACTTGCTTTCTGGGCATACCTCAGGCTTCCAATACAAGATGTGGTAGTGTTTATCATGGCTTGTATCTGAAAAAACCCAAGATCAAAATCCAGAGACTTTTCTCCCTTACGTAGTTATCTGAACTAGATTGATCTTCACTAAACTTACCTGTATAGGGACATAAATGGCTTCTATAGACAAAACATAGGCACCTTCTGCCAAAGCAGAAAGGTGAAAGAGGAAAGCACCTACAGTCTGTCAACACTTCTGTCATCCTTGGTCACAGAAGCATCAAAAAATTATTGTTAGCAGATCCAGATGGACGTAAGAGATAAACAGCTGCCACCATTTCATGTGCCACTTGGGACTGCACAGGATCAAGGTTCTCCTTCCAGTGATTTACTCTAGGTCCTGTTCTCTCTTCACTCGCAGCTTTACAAGCAGAAGGCATACAGTGTGCTTGTGGCGACCCCACAAGCAGTTGAGCTCATGGTAGCATCTTCAAGGTGTTGTTAAGAAGTCATTGAGCCACAGCTATAAAGGTTACCCTATTGCAAAATGATGGCCAACCTCACAAACATACTTATTTTACTGCCAAGAACTTTTCAAAGTGAAGCTTGCACATTTTTTCACACAATTAATACAAAGAAATTAAAAACATGATGCATGAGGGCCACATAGCTTCTCTGATGCTTTGGTAATCATGTTTAGTGGGAGGTTTGTCTGCTTTCCTGAGATGAAGGAGTCTCACTCACTTAATGGAAGGCACAAACATCTCTATGATCACAGCTGTCTGGGATAATTACCATGACCTTCAGGAAAACAGTCCTGGTAGATAAAGTCAACAATATTTTCCACATATAGGTAAAATACATGACAGATTTCTTTTAGTCATGGTCTTGGAGAGACACAGAAAGTCAAGAAAACTTATCCACGGTAGCTACATGGCTATTTGGACAACTTGGGAGTTGCTGAAGAAGCACTCTTTAAAGTGCGTGGTCACTATGTCAGATATCTTCCCTTGGGAAAACACTCTTTGCTGTGCTGTTCTGGTATCTCCCTGTCTCAGAAAACAACCTTGTAGTCATTCTCAAAGGACTGGTAGGGTTCAGAGGAGGCTCTTTGAGGCAACCCCTGTTGGACAAGGAATGCTGTTTCCAGCAAAGTGGATGCTGCAGGACTTTTTTTCCATCAACAGGGAAAAAAGACCGCCAGAGCTATGTGAAGGAGAAGCGAAATAACTGTCTTCCTTGGAAAGGAAAAGGGAATGCCAGGCATGATAAACTGTCAGCTTAAGGGCAGCTGATGAAGCCACAGATCAGGAGCCAACAAAAGAAGAGAAGAAATCTGAAGAAACCATAGGACAAAGAAGAAGGGTAATAAAGGATTGGGAAAATGTGTCAGAGCAGAGGCATTTCTTTCCCATCTAAGACACTTCTGATCAGTCATAAGGTAGATCAGGAGCTGGGGGCAGAGGAATCATTGCTGCCTGCTGGCTTCAGCCTGAGAGCGCGGCCTCGAAAAGCCAAATCCTTTAGCTAACCGCCTCAATAAATTGAGAGCTTGGGGCCAAACCTTACATGACTCCACACTGATGGATGGCATGGAATTAAAAAGACGTTTCTACATACTGCTTGCTTCCTCACAGCACAACTGACTCATGCAACTGATTCAGGTCACTTGGCTAGCTTCTGGAAGGAGAGCTCAGGTATGTTTCACCACAGAACAGAGATGTAAAGAGAAACTCATCCAGAACTTTGTTCTGGTGACAAAGGCCACTGCAAGCAAAGCTGAGAGTGAGCTTTCTTTCTACTGCACAGAGAAGAAGATTTCTTCCATCAGACTGTGGTCTCCCTCGGTACCTCAAATTCATTCCCTCCTCCAGCATTGACCGCCCTATTATTTTGGGAGTGGGAAGGGGAGGGGAAAGCAAAAATAATGCCTTCATTGATATTTACCTTTCACAAAAACATAAAAAGAGGTGACCACGCTCCCTTTGCTTTTGCATACGTATCTGCCTATGTCTCTGACTGTTGCATTTTTGGTGTACCACTCTTTGTCACTGGAAGTCCTTTCTTTCGCCGATGGGTCCGAGTTCTGGAAATTCCAAGTCACAGGTCCATCCTCGTTGCACCTCAGCCTCAATTCCTCCCCTTTATTCACAACCAGCGAAGATTCTTCATGGGGCAGTGAACCACCTGGGGAAAAAAAAAAGGGCATGAAATACAATGTCTGTCAATACAACACCCTTTTTTTTTTCTGCAGCAAAATTGTTATTTATAGTTGTATATGTGCAGCCAATATTTTGGGAGCTAATTCTTAAAAATACTAAGCTGCAATGGCACTGTGCAATTCTACAGACACTTTTTGGCTTGTAAGACCTTCAGCACACAGCGTAAATAACCACTGCAGATGGAAACCGGCCTTTAAAAAACCATTTGAAACTAGTTTCAGATGCACCAGTTTCTGCAATGGTTTGGCTTTTGAATGGGAACAGACCCAAGCTATTTAAAAATTAAATTCAAGAACATATGAGCCTGATTCTACATGGCAGCACTTTTAATCATTCTTTGTCATTTACTCAATATGTTGCCAAGAACTAAAGTTTCCTTGCTCAACAGTTATCTTTTTTTAACTGCTCTCTCGTGTATTCAGAAGCTCCACTCACACTCTTAGATTAGAAGTGTCCAGTTTAATGAAGGCATCAGAGCGTGCTTTCCCAACACGCTTATTTCTTTGGTTGAAGAATAAATTCATCGTTTCTTACTTCCCAAAAAATTACATGCAAAGTATTCTTCCAGCTTCCAGCCCAACACTACCAAATTCACTGAGGTACCAACCTCCTAGTCTCCAAAGCTGCTCTAAATGACCACTTAGAGTCTCTTTCACCAAATGTGCCGTAACACAACTTTTAAAACACCATCAGAAAATAAAGCTGTGTAAAATCAGCAGCCTCGATTCACAATTCCCATCTATTCCCCAACTTACACTGCGTACTTGGGAGAAAGAAGCACATTTGGGCTTCTCTGGCTCCCCTATGATAAGTCAAGCAGGAGGTTGCTGAGTTAGCATCCCCCTGGTGTGAAAGTCTTAGTGAACCTATGAAATAGCCAAAACCACAGATAAATTCTTACTACTACGGACCTCCTCGAACATCAGAAGAATGTAAGCAAATATTGAGGTGGTCTTGCAGGAACAAACCCTCCCCCTTTCAGCGTAGCTCTTTAGTCCTACAAGTAATCCTTAGCTTACAATAACCCTGCTGTTAGCTGATGTCCCTCTCGTGTGAAGTGTAGCTGGATGGGACTGTACAACATCCATATGTAGTAGCAGAGTCGTGTCACTGAAAATACTACTTGCATTCAAAAACACGCTCTGCGGCTCCTTTTGGAGCCTGAGTTTCCCTGCCCACGCAGATAACAACAGACGCCCAAGCAAAACAATCGGATAATTGGTTGGGATGAGATTATATACTCCAGACTTAATTCACTCATCTCACAGCTTTAGTTGCTCTTAAGGCATACACGGGATTAAGAGCAGGTCAGGTAACTGCTCCTCTTCCTGACAAATCCATCCCAGCACAGGAAGCAAAGGACGGTCAGACCACCTGCAGAGTCTGATTACTTGCTTTGTGGCCTGGGCTTTGGAGACAGCCCTTGTTCTCTCCTCATCTCCCTCGGATTCAAATTTATTTATCAGTGCTGAACCCAACAGGCAGTCATTTTTCCAGCGCCACCACAAATTTTCCACATGAGGTCCACTAACCCTGCATGTATGCTTCCGTGACTGAACGCATAAACAACCATCCTAGAAATAATAATTGCCAGGAAACGGCAGAACCTCCACCACCACTTTAAATTTCAAATCTGCTACCTCAAAGTGCAGGTGTGAGCCTGAGCCGTGACACAGCAGCTCCACCGAGGAGAGCAGAAGTCCAAGGTCTCAGGAGCACAGGTCCCAGCCAGCAGTGGCTCTGCCGGCAGGAGAGCTGGAAAATCCCTTTGTCCAAGACACAGGGCGCCTGACAGCAGGGTAAGGAGAGGCAAGGAGACCTCTCATTTGCAAACCCCTCAGATCAGAGCAAGCAGTTTTCAGCACCTGAGAAGGCAGAGGGCAAAGACCTCTGAGAAGGTCTCGGGAAAGACCATGCAGGTCCTTCGCGCGATATCTTTGGAAGAATTCTCTGCTGCTTCCTACAGGCCATGGGATGCTTCAAGCAACAAGTGACACAAGCTGCACAAAACAGCAGACATGCAATGCTGTATAGCCCCTGTGGACCTCAGATGAGTCACGGAAGGCTGGAAAGGGAGAATATTGGGACATCCTTCCCTGGCATCACTGCCTGCTTGCAGCCAGCACCATCACAGCCTGGGGTCTACCAAGGAAAATCCATGTATGGCCAAGCCGGGACATCCCCTGCTGCCCACCCTCTGCCCCACCACGGAGGAGCAGGCACCGGGCAGGTCACACAGCAGAGACTGATGGTGACAACTCGGGCATGTGCAGGGACACATCTGGAAATGTGTCCCCTCCATCCCCAGACGGTGCTGCAGCCTCTGCGTGGCACACACGCCACGGCAGAGACACGTTCTCAGCTGCAGCCAGGGGTCACTTCATCCAGAACACCCCAGAGCTACACAAAGAGCAAACTCATTGGCTTGCCCCTGAGGAAACGCCGAGCCAGCCCGGCTTTGCCAAACTTCTCCCCTGGGTGTTTATACAGCGGATTAACGACACACGGGGCAACCACAGGCTCCAAAATGCCCAGCCTGAAGTCATCTGTGCAGCCAGGCATTGAAGCCTTCTCCTCCTTCCCCAAACCCATTTAACCACCCAACCCCAGGGCGCAAGAGCACCTAAAGGTTCAAAGGTAGAGCGTCATCAACAGGTTTGCAGAGCAAAGCGGGTAGAGGGGCATAGATTCATCTCACAAGTGACCCACTAAATGCGTGTGGATCTGTCAAACCAGGCACATGGCTGATGGGTGATGCAGCAACAAACCTTTCCCTTTCTGGGGCGAAAGGGTTCTTCAGTCCTACAAATAACCATCACCCTGTGCACAGCATCACACAGTTGGACGGGATATGAGTCCAGGGGGAACTCAATGTTTCTCAAAAAAACCACCACCACTTGCATGCAAAAACACGCTCTGTGGCACCTTCCAGAGCCTGAGTTTCCCTGCCCACGCAGATAGCAAGACGCCCAAACAAAACAATCAGATAATTAGTTGGGATGAGATTATATACTCCAGACTTAATTCACTCATCTCACAGCTTTAGTTGCTCTTAAGGTATATACCGGATTAAGAGCGGGTCAGGTAACTGCTCCTCTTCCTGACAAATCCATCCCAGCACAGGAAGCAAAGGACAGTCAGACCACCTGCAGAGTCTGATTATTTGGTTTGTGTCCTGGGTTTTGGAGACAGCCCTTGTTCTCTGCTCATCTCCCTCGGATTCAAATTTATTTATCAGTGCTGAACCCAACAGGCAGTCCATCAGCGCCTGTTTTTCCAGCACCACCACAAATTTTCCACATGAGGTCCACTAATCCTCTACACAAACTCACATGACTGAACGCATAAACAACCATCCTAGAAATAATAATTGCCAGAAGGATTAAGGAAAACATAATTTAATATTTTTATGCAACGTTTGTGACTTTTACCTGCTCTTTCCCCTAGCACTCATCATACCCATTCAGGTAAGGAGTTCAAAATTTTGTAACACTGATTTTCAGGACTATCTAGCAAGTTGGTGGAAAGTTTTTAAAGGTGGTAAACAACAGAGCAGAGCATGACTCCATCCAGGAGCCCAAGAAATACGTTACGTACCGGAGCTGGGGAAAGAAAGGCGCAGAGGGAAGAAGCACGCTGTGGTACTCCACAATAAAAGCCACAATATTCCAGTTGAAACCATCGCTCATATTTCAAGACAATCTTGTTATGGTTCCTTTATGTAGCTTACAAATTCTCAACAAAGCAGTTTACAAATTGAGTTAATGCCTTGTGCAAAGGATTCCCACAATCTAAAGGTTTTTTTCTGTTGCCTTCTGAAAACAGCAATATGTCTTCATGAAAAGTATGGCAGAGTAAGAACAGGTTCCAAACGCAAGAACTATCAGATGTGCTTAGTATAAAGCACCTAAATATCACCTGTCTTTAAAAGATAAGAATTAAAATGGTGCTTAGAAAGATGGGAATGACTTTGTACCTCCTTTTTGGAGGAATAATGAAGTAACAGAAATCTGAGAGTTTAACCAACAACTTGTAATCAATCCACTGTACTAATCCCCACAGCATGTGCCCATCTGCTATCTCTTGATCTTTTCTCAGACTGCCAATGCCTCACATCCAAGTCAGCTCCATTTGTACCATACCTGAGGCGTGGTACATCTTGCACTCCAATCTTGCACACTCCAGTAACACAAATCATGAGCGTAACTGTGACAGTAACACTAATAATTTGGGAAACAGCTGTGTTGGCAAGATGTACTCTAGGGGATGGTAAGACATCTCAAAATGCTGAACCCCAAGGGATACAGAATCACAGAATGGTTTGGGTTGGAAGGTTGAAAGATCATCAAGTTCCAACCTCCCTGCCCTGGGCAGGGACATCTCCCACCAGACCAGATTGCTCAAAGTCCCACCCAGCCTAGCCTTGAACACCTCCAGGGATGGGGCAGCCACAGCTTCTCCGGGCAACCTGTTCCAGTGCCTCACCACCCTCACAGTAAAGAATTTCTTCCTAATATCTAATCCATATCTCTCCCCTTTCAGTTTAGAACCATTATCCCATCCTATCACCAAACTCCCTAATAAAGAGTCCGTCCCCATCTCTCCTGTAAGCCCCAATATGGTGTCTGCTCTCTCCTCCCAGTGATCCATGTCCACCCCAGGCAGGACGATGACTTTACCAGTCACCAGTGGGATTGTAAACTCTCTGAGCAACAACCCATGGTTAAGTCTCCTGAAGACTTCCAGGTGTGGGTGTGCATCCTTACTCTGTTCTCTGACCCACACCTGGCCATGCTTTCACCCTCTCTACCTTCTTACACCTTGGAAAAGGAGGTGGACCACTATCTTATTACTCAGCTGATTGTCATCACCTCATTGAAACCCACCTGTCCATAGGGACCCCACAGGACAATGGGAAGAGAGGAAAACCATCCTCTGCTCCCATAGCTCCCGGGGGGTAGGGGGAGCATATGATCCCACTGTTGGTCCAGGGCTGTAGATCCCACTGTGAAACATCCAACACGGCAGAGCCAGAGTACCACACTGGGGTTCTGGATGGCTCTCTAGAGTTGTTATCAAGGGTAACTAGCAGGTAATTATTATGCTAACAAAATACATTGATAATGGCAAATGTTTAACAATGAATTTTAAAAAATTAAAAAAAAAAAAATATTGCAAAGCTCTGAGTTGGACAGCCCAGGACCTATTTTGGATGTTCTAAATTTGTGTCCCACAGCTGAAAAGACTCACTTCCACTATCCCAGCTTCTCCTTGTCATATAACAAATCTAAGTTAAAAACTACAATGCTGGGATCACTTGTGAACAAGGCTGTGTATCTGAAAAAAAAAAAAAGCAGAATATTTGAATATATTACAATCAGCTTCTTAAGCCCTAGAAATAAAGGGAGATGTAGGAAAGAGGGGGAGTACAGCAGTTGTGACTTCTGCATGCAGAAGGAACATCTGGAAAACCAGGCTGGAGGAATTAGAAAACGAAACAGCTCTAGATAATACCGATAGGAAATGCAGGTCAAATTGCAGGGATATGATTAAGGACAGCAGAATGCTCCTGTAACAATTAAGGGATGTGCAAACAAAAAAAAAAGCTTTGGCTAAGGAGTGCACCATCCTGGAGAAAAAAAAAAAAAAATATGTTTTATGTGGGAGCTTTTCAGCCCCAGCCAAAACACTGCTGTAGCACGGAAAAGCACGTCAGGTGCAAGTCCACGTCACGCTCAGAAGCAACTGGAGACCATCTCCAGCTGCCAAGTAAACAAAGGACGTGGGGCTGCCATGGGATAAGATGAAGAGTCAAGCGGTGTGGATTTTATTCCCAGCTCTGCCACAGATTTCCTGCACAGCCTCGGGCCAACAGGTTAGTCCCTCTGTGGCCGTTTCTTCTTTCATCTCTTATCTAAACATTAAGAGGAACAAGAAGTTTGTGGCAGCTCTATAGCACAACAGATTGCTTTCAGAGAAAAACCAAAACAAAACAAACCCCTGCGCCTTATCCCACCCCCTTCCACATTAAACTTATCTCAAACATCTGCCAAGACAGAGGCATAGAACAGCCACAACCTGCTCAGATCCTGCACCAAGCCCTTCTGCCAAGCCGAAAGGACCTGCCAGTGGGTTTCCTGCTACCCAGCAAGAGCAAATCCCTCTCCCAGGGCTGGGACACTCTGCAAGGGCACGGCAGGCTCTTCCGAGCTTCTGCCTCTTCCCTCTGTGGTTGTCCATAACCTTCACAGTCATCAGCAGTCCCCACGTACAAACACTGCACAACGAAAACAATGACCTGACCATGACCTGATCCTGACCACGATTTCTAAACCAGTTAACGTTCTCCTGTGACAAATGCACCAAGCAGCTAAACTTCAAGGGACAAAACGCCCGTGACTTTGGTGTAAGATTGTGGTGATTGGATACTAATTTCTCTTCAGTGCAAATTCATTCTGGGCACTGGCCTCATTTCAAGGGCTATCACACGGACCTTGCTCACCGCATTTTTCAGTTTCTCATCTACAACAACATGAGAGAGCAGAAAGAAGAGATACGCTTTATCAGTTAAAGGAATGGCACTGCTGTAGATGCCGTGGTCTGGGGATATCAGCAAGCCATGGCTTGCAGGGAGGCAATATCCTCTTTCAGCATACCCAGCACTGCTGGAAAAATGAACATGTTTTGAGACACACAAGTCTCCTGCAGGTCTGAAACAAAAGCAGAAGCAAAAATATCTCTTTTTCACAAGTGCAGAAGTCCTAGCCAGAAGCCTGCATGGCCTTCTTTACAGTATTAGTTGGTCTAATTGAAGAGTACCGCCTTTCCAACTCTGTCTCTCATTTGTTACGGCCACTATGACACTTGACACACTCTATGATGGAGATGAATGTAAGACCCTTTACAATTGTATTTTCTTTGTCCTGCCGTTTCATGCCCCAAGGAAACAAATAAAGTGTCAAGCTCGCATGTTAATCACACTGAAACGACTTTAATTTACTCTGATGTATAAAATCTCCCAGATTTTTCAAAGGAGAGGTGCTATCATATGCTTACTTGTTTTGTTCCACATCACTAAACAGACACTCTCCCTTATGCTAGCTGAAAAGTTTAGCAATGGCAAATGTCAATTTTAAATTATTTGATCTGAAAGCTACATCAGATCCCGTTTCAGCTAGGCTGCGGGGGAAAAGAAGGCTAGTAACGTAGCTTCTTGCTTTGCAAGAGAAACCATCCATGCCAACAACATCCATGCTAGTGTCTTCCTCAAAGACATAGACCAAAGAAGACCAAAGACATGATTGTCCCCTGCAAGCACCATAGACTCTCAGCACACATGGACACCACAAATCCTTGCTGACAGAAATGCTGACCGGCTCCTCTGCCCCAGCTTCATCTTGGAGACTGAAAAAATCACCTAACTGTCACCAGGCATGTATTACAGGGTCTAGGCTGATTAGGCTCCCCAGCAGAACCAATTGGTTTGCTTCTAACCCATCTAACAGAGCCAGTGTCATCTGCTGATCAACAGACTCCTCAACACCGCCTGTTTCTCACACAGAAATGCCGAGCTCCTGCGCTTGCTCTCAAGTTTTGGATCCTCAGAGGCTGTATGTCATGAAGCAGAAAACCAGGGGAGAGGATTGGGGGTGGGGGTGACATTTACCCAGCTTCATGAGGGCAACCACTGTCTTCTCACTGCCCCCCCCCCCCCCCCCCTCAGCCCCTCACCCCTGAATGGGAAAGGGGCAGGGG
>NW_015090868.1:1501973-1512981 GCF_001431845.1 Calidris pugnax | reverse complement strand
CCTCTGCTCGCCCTCGCCCCCCCCCCCCAGCCCTTAGACCCTTCACCCTGAATGGGAAAGGGGCAGAGGAAGGGCACTGTGGAGAGCAGAAGGCCCAAGCTTGCTGGCCCAGCACTCAAAGGAGCAGCCAAACCCACCCCATCTGCAGGCAGCAGAAAGAGGAACGGGTATCCCCCAACACAAAGAGCGAGTGTGGAGCCAGCCAGCCCATGCCCACCCATGGCAAACCCAAGAGAGGAAGGGGAAAGAGGCTGCAACAAAGGTTGTCTTTATCATCCGGGGAGACGTGAGCGTGAGGAAGCAGAGAGGCAGCTGGACCTTGGCTGCGGCTGTGAGACACCCCCCCTTTGCAGTGATGCCCCAGGGGAAGCTTTCAGCTCCACGGTCTGGGATTGGTCCTACATAGACATGCCTCACTAAACCCCTCAGGCCCTGCCCTCCACAGGACAACTGAAAGGCGCTTGCTGCTTACCCCTTGCAGAGAAAACATCTCACATCTCAGATGTATGAGGAGACATGCAGCTACACCTGAAGAGAGGTTGTGCACCTCTCCGAACGAGCTGTGGTTAATCAGAAGCAGCCACCATCAGAGGCAGGTGGCAAGAAGACAAATCCAGCCAGCTCTCCAGCCCCCGCACATCCCACTCTCCAACACAGACGTTCAAAGGATCTTCAGGCAGGACAAGCATGAGGACCCGAGCTGACCCCCTGCTCGTGGGTGGAAGCCAGCAGGTCCTCCTGCAGAGGGTCTCGCCTCAGCAATTAGCCATGTAGCTAATCATACTTTGCTCCATTATTTCAGAAGCAGGCTTAGCAGAGCAGGTTCTGCACATGACCTCCAAAAGGAGCGTGAGCAAGCTGCCCTGTACACCAAGTGCCACACTCCTTCAAGGCAGGGGACCAGGGGAAGGAACCCACCTTCCAGAGACAGAGACCCACCCTCCTTGGCCCCTCTGCCGCTGTGTTTTCACTTGCCGGGGTGAGGAAACTCCAAGCCACGCAAACTGGCCGCTTGTCCTGCCTACTGAGCAGCTTGCCCATTCTGACTGGCATGCAGCTAATGCAGCTCACAGGGGCAGAGGGAGAGCTTTGGGGCTTTTTCTGTTGTTTGGGGGTTTGCTTTTTGAAGGAGCACCATATGCGCTACAGCAATCCACTCACTCCTCTTGAAGCACTATGAGCGACAACCTGGTCAAGGTGATTAACTCACCTTATTACAGCAGGTGGTCTCTTACACCTAAACTTCCCACCACAGAAGAAATCTACAGGCAACGTGCCAATGAACAAAAACCAAACCCAAAGCATGACTGACCTATTAAGGGGCTTTTTTTAAGCTAGTATAGTCTAAGCTTAAAACAGCTACCTGCTAATTCTTATTCAAATAAAAATTCAGAAGACAGATAAATATATACGTACGTACACACACACAAGTAGGAATTGCAAAAAAAAGAGCAACCGTTTGCCACAACACTTGTCAGTGCTGGGATTTATACAATATTTAGACTGATCCTTACTCCCACTGAATTATTGCTGCCTTCCCTCCAATTTCCAAAAATACTTATTAACCAGCTGTTAGTTTTATCAGCTGTTAGACATATAAATAAACAAATTACAAAGTAAGTATGGAGAACGATTAAAAGGAATGAAAAGGCACACTTATGCATAGTGTATTCAAATTCAGCTGTCATTCATCCAACCTATTCCTTTAATGGCTTTTTCTTCTCACTTCTCTTTGCTGACATTTACATTAAAAGGTGCAGTATCTTTCAACTTCCATTTTGAACGACTGTTCCTTGTAATGAGCAACACGGGCTTGAAAGCGTGTTTTCTGAAATGCAGGGAAAAGGTAGTTTTAATGAAGAGAAATGAGAAAACTGGAGAAAAGTGAATCGTTTTGCAATCTGAATTAATGCCTATTTGGAAAAGGCTCAACTGAGGAAGGAGATGTAAGACTTTTGGCAATGCGAATTCTAATTATTTCAAGTCTTGGCAGTAATTTTATCAAATAGTAGCAATTTCATTAAAAGGTGCACTGGTAATCATCTACATAAGGCCTCCAGAGGGAAAAATATACCAATAATTGCATAATTATGTTATCATTGCTCTTATGCTGGACCACATTAAATACCACAAAGAGGAGAACAGCTTTTTACTTTCTCTAGATATTTAGTTCAGTGCTTTTTCCTAGAAGATTACAGCAATAAACAAGACTTTCAGATTAATAAACATGTTCACCAAATTTTGCAGAAAAGAGTCAGCTATCTTTTATGTCCGTTATTACTTTGCATTCTCTTTTCCTTCGCTGAAAGAACTGACAGATTCATGAGAAAAATGCTGGGTTTAGTAATAAGATAGCTAAAGTATTTATACAGCTCTATTACTGAAATACAAGTCATTGCATCACATCATGCACCCACATGGCACAGAGCTCCATTTAAGAAGCAGGTTTTGGAGTATTTCCATATTTGTCCATATAAATTAACTTTACCTATTCAGTGATTTTTAACAAGCCTGCAATAAGTTAGATTTCTTTTGTCTAACTAGCGTACAAACTTTCCCGCTAATTAGGATGCTGTTAAAAAATTATTGTAAAAGCACTGTCTTATAGACAATATCAAATCTAATAAATGTATTTTTAATGTATTAGTCTTAGAGAAGTATCTGTGCACGTGCCTTCTGAACCTGTGACCAGGATGACTTGTGGAGGATTCATTGGCACGTTCCTCAGAACCTCCTAGGCTGAACAAACCTCGCCTTAGGTGATCACACTAACACCCAGCAAGATCTGTCACTGATGTTGTCTTGGAAGTACCTTGAACACAGAGATTTAGGTATTTTTTTCTAAGAATCCAGTTTCATCTCCCCAGTCATCTTCTGGCGAGGAGATACGTACCTCGGCCATTTCACTTAATCTTCAATATCAGCAGAAGTCCCACTTAAATATTTTGCTTGCAAATAGTATACTAATAAGGCCCATCGTAAATTGCATAAACATAGCATATATATAGGTAGCTGCTTGTTGAGAACATGGTCCTCCTTCCTACCCCAGGGGAGACACACACAGGGCATGGCATCCTGAGTGCAGGCTGAGGACCTGCCGAAGCAGGGAATCCCACTGCAGCACGGCACCTAGTTTAAGGGAGGAGACCAGAAAGACAGGGTTTACTTCTCCTCCTTCCATTTGACCTCTTTTATTGTGGCTGCATACCTCAAATCCTAGGTATGATGATATTAGCCTTACCGCAAAGTCAGCAATTTTATGTATAATACCTGGAAGTCAGACGTGCTATGGAATAGGAAACTTCAACAGCTTGTGCTACAATGAACACTACTGGGAGGAAGCTTTTATTTTGTTGCAGATAACATAATTTCTTTTCAAAGTTAAAAAGTTATGCTCATCCAGGCATAGAAAGCACTTCCACACCGTATAAAATAGCAAACAGTTAGGCAGCAAAAGCAATGAAAAGAATCGGGCAGTCACCAAGCAGCAGAAAAAGAACACCTCAGTACCAGGTCCTAGTGCAAAAGAGCATCTCAGGCCAACGAGCAGAACCACTTCAGGTAAAAATACCCTATTAAACTGAGTATTTAATTTAATGTTACATTAGAAGTAAAAACGTAGCATGTTTATGATGCACATTTTCCCTTGAGGAAGTAAAAACATTCAACAGTAATTTTGAAAATACAACACAAATTTAAACTTACACAACGCCTCTAATCACTAAAAAAAAAAAAATTAAAGGCAAAAAAATCACTTAAGCCGTGTATTTGCTGCCAACATTTTAAAGATAATCAAACTACTGAAGTCATGGAAGTCAGTCGCTGAGCACCTCCAGGCAGGTTGTGCCTCAACAACAAACCAGCCTTTGGCATCTGGAGGTTCCCAGCAGGTGCAGAGAAAATATTTATTTCAGTTCATTCAGTACGACTCAATTAAGCCACCAGTCCATTCAAAGAGAAACTACTAATCAGCAGTTGGAAAAAAAAAAATGAATGTTTTCTTCCATTGGCATTCTAAGAATAAAAAGAGGATGAGATGGACTACTTCTAAAGTTTTTACAGCATAGTGATTAGAAACCACCAGTTTTGACTACAGATAGGCCTTTCAGACATTAATTCTTTATTTCAAAACATTTCTCAATGAGTTTTTTCTTCTGAATTGGCTGGCTTCTATGTGGTGCTATTTATCTAACGGAAGAACATTTCAGAATTCTCGTTTCCTTCATTGTAATCGATGCAAATCATCAGCAAAAAATCAATTATCTAATACAAGAAATGTCAACACTTTCTATTTTCATACTAAAACATACACATGAAGAATCAGAATAAGTGTATATATAACAAGCTACATAATTGCTTAAATACAGGCACAGTGATTAATCAAAGTAAGTATAA
Source organism: Calidris pugnax (assembly GCF_001431845.1). NCBI lineage: Eukaryota > Metazoa > Chordata > Aves > Charadriiformes > Scolopacidae > Calidris > Calidris pugnax. Next base: position 1,508,586 of record NW_015090868.1, on the reverse strand, counting down.
CGTTAAGTGCAAAGGCTATATTTAATTAAAACTCTATCTCAATGGTAATAAAGGAGGTTAAACCTTTCTTTACAAAATGATTAAGTACAAATGCAAAACAGTTAAAATGAGGCTTACTGTTAGCTGATTTAAATCATGATTAAAATCAGATTTACAATGCTTTGAATCAAATTGAAGCAGACAGCACACGGGGAGGTAACTATTTTGTTAAACCTGGGAGTGCTACATTTCTTATCTGGAGTCAGATGTCAATTTTACACACCGTATCTGGAGGAAATGCAAACAAGTTGCAAAGGGCTGAGAAGAACAAGAGGAGGAGGAGTTATGAGAGATGCACCAAAAGAAAAGGCTGAGAAGGGTTCATCAAAGAAAAGAGAAGTGAAAGATGCTAAATTAATTGTTAATGTTATTAGAAAGAGAATGGTGATCAGCAGTTCACTATATCCATGAAAACAGGGGGGGAAAAAGGATGGAATTAAGCGACCAGCAAGGGAGATTAGGTTAGGAATCAGGAGAAGCTTTTGACCTTTAACAACTAGTTAATGTACTAGAAAAAACGGGTGGTAGACTCTGCCTCACAAGCCTGCCTCAGAGCAGGGGAGACAAACATCTGCCTGGGAAGATCTGCTCTGTTTGACACTGGGGGACAGCAGGGGACAAACCAGGTGACCTCTGCAGGTCTCCTCCAGCCTTACCCTCCCACTTCTCTGGGAGCTTCCTAAGCCTCACCATGTCTCTTGGAAACCCGGCTGCGGGAGGCAGGTGAGTGCCTGAGAAAGTCAGATTTCATTCAGCAAAGAATGGAGTTTCCAGTCCTGAGGGCTGCAGACAAAACCTGTGACGTCGGTGCAGCCATTAACTCCTGAACAAAACACAGATTAAGAGAGCCAAGTGCACGTTTTTAATCTCATGATACCCTTCGGCAGGAACCTGGCTAGTTCTGAGCAGCCTAGGTATGTGAATACCCAAAACACTCCTATTGCACAGCTCACGGGGACCTCTCCCCTCCTCCAAAAGGTGCAGGCTCTGAATGACAAACCAAGTTTGATTCCCTTTTTGCAGTGTGGCTTTTGCACAAACCTTTTTCTTTCAAAGAAGCCTACTCTGTCTCATGAGGAGCACGTTCACCCAGCATAAGCAGAAGAGCAGTGCTTAGGTTAAGACAGTTACTGATGGGAAAAGAAAGGAGATGTAGGACTAACCTGGCATTTGCCAGGCTCCCAAAGAACCCGTGAGAGATGCATCTCTCTGACCTTCAAATTTCCCTGCCATGGTTTTCACTTCTTCTTAAAGAAGAGGGGAGATTTAGATTAGATACCAGAAAGAAATTTTTTACTGTGAGGGGGATGAGACACCGGAACAGGTTGCCCAGAGAAGCTGTGGCTGCCCCATCCCTGGAGGTGTTCAAGGCCAGGCTGGAAGAGGCTTTGAACAACCTGGTCTGGTGGGAGGTGTCCCTGTTTGGAACTTGATGATCTTTAAGGTGCCTTCTAACCCAAACCATTCTATGATTCTATAAATCAGCCCACGCATCCTCTTTATCACTTAGATTTACAACTGTCAGTGCCTAGTTGACCAGCGAATTCTTCTCCATATCAGATATTTAATGATTATGTTACATGATTACGGACTAAGCTGTCAGATGACATTTAAAACCATAGGCACTTAACGCTGTCAGCCCCCCCAGTGGCAAAACCCCCTGTAGCTGCTAATTTTACTAAACGACGCCTCTTTTTAGTTACAATTTTGAGGAATGATGCATATGGAGCAATGAAGGAGTTGCCTAGCACAGCAGCACCATTAGAAACTTTTCTGTTATTTACATGCCTGTAAGAGATAACATAAACATCATATAACCGAGAGACTTACGTGGCACACAAAAAAAAAGATCATTAAAAATCCACTTAAAGGTATATCTGAAAACCTATGTTTTCAGAATAAATCAATATAATCCCGAGGAGTAAATCCGCTGAGAGATTAACATTTACTGTGCTTTCTAACTGGTATACCCTAGAAAACAGGAGTCGCGTTCTCCCTTCAGACACAGATGTTTACACTCCCTTTAAGCTTTTATCACTAACGGCAGCAATCTTGGCCGGTGGACAAACAATACACTTCGGTTGCCATTAGGTTTGGCAGCCGGCCAAGGAGACGGCTCACACGCGTAAAATTACGCTCCTTTATGACTGTTTGCAGGGTTAAAGACGGTCCTTTCGGAAAAAGCCCTTCTAGCTTCCTAAAAGTCACTGAAAAAGCCAAGCACAGTACTTCTGCAGTAAAGTAATACGGAAGAGTAATAATCATTTCTAAATCTCTTTTAGGATAAGTCCTAGTAATTTGTATGTGCATTCTCTTTAGATTTTTTTTATAATAAATGTCCAAAAGATGTCACAAGCTGGAACTTGGGTCACCACTTTCATTAGACACCTTTAGCATCATCTCTCCCCTCTCACCAAAGGTTACAACGAACACCTTAAGCTATTTGTATGTGCATTCTCTTTAGATTTTTTTATAATAAACATCCAAAAGATGTAACAAGCTGGAACCTGGATCACCACTTTCATTAGACACCTTTAGCATCATCTCTCCCCTCTCACCAAAGGTTACAACGAACACCTTAAGCTCTATTAAGACTGGAGAGACTCATCAGGGGGAGCTGAGTTTCTGAAGGACAGAAACAACTGCAAGGCGTGAATACTCAGACATTACAAAAAGGCAAAGTTTTATACTTAAAGCGAGAGGGTACTTACAGTAAATGCAATGCATTAGGGTATTAGACCTCATTTCCTCCAGCCATTCTCTGAACAGCTGAAAGAGACTTAAGGAAATGAGTCAAAATCCTGGAAGATGTTTGTACTAGATGAAAAAGAAAACAACATCTGTAAAATCATGTGTCACATACATAAGGCAAGAGGATCAGGCAGCGCTGGATCTCTGCAATGGCATTCATTCTCCTGGACAGAGGGAGAAAGCTGAGAAGTGCCTTAACCTTGAGCAATTACTGCCTCTCTTCTACAAGATTGATATGAGATTAGATTGGTTGTCATGTACTGTATACAAACATATATGTTTTTGAAACTCTTCGATGCTGTGCAGTTCTTGTTTCATCCAGAGTTTGTTATTCCTTACCTTCAGATGACACCAGAGTGTTTACTGAAAGTTCAGGCAAGAAAGCAGATTTCCTTCAAACTACAAATGCGTAATATTTGGTATTTAGTTTGACAGCTCCAGATATGCCTTAAAAATCTTTCAAATAGCTCACACTAACAACAAATTATAGTTCAGACAGAAATCCAAAAAATATAGATGTATCATTAGAGTCTCTCACAACAGACCAGAGAGAGAAAAGGACAAATTTCACTACGAGAAACTGCTACCAGACTGGAACATGACTCAGATGCTCCTCCTAAGGTCTGCCTTAGCTCGTGTTCACATGTGCTAAAGACATATCCTCTCTGATTCCACCTGTGTCCTGGTAAAACATGTCCCTTCTGGAGGTGACTCAGGATCCTTTGCTCAATCCAAGCACCTGCAAAGCAGTGGTTACTGTTTGGACAATCAGCGATGGGTTTCTGAGAGGGCTGACGTGAGGTGGGAAGCCCACGGAGAGCCAGCAGAACCCAACAGTACTACAGCTGCAGTCATCTGCCGACGAGAGGCTTCCCCTTGCAAAATGAGCACATGGAAATGCCTCCAGTCTCTCTGAATGGTACTTAAACGGGATGCAAATGGGAGTCTCACTTCTTGCCAAATTTATCACATTCTTTATTATAAAGCCTGAAGAAAAAAATCATTCACACGCTTGCCGGGAGAGGGTTCCCGGTCGTAACGGAAGGAAAAAGAGTGAAGTATTGAGCAATCTTTTGACATTTCCACTCTGCTCCTGGCTGTGGCCTTGGGCCACGTTTCTGCACAGGAGAAGCTGCAGGGCCACAGGGGAGGGAGGAAAAGGAGAAGGAGAGAGCAGAGACAGAAACAGGGGAGTAGGGAGGGCAGGATACTCGGGTGGTTTGAGGGGGTCAGGGCAGCGATTGAGTGACAGCAGTCAGAATCCTCATCAAGTTCAATCTTCCTCCTTCAAGCCTCCCCCCTCCCAGCTGACAGGTAGAAGGAAACATCATGAAAACAGACATTCTCCCCTCTGGGCACAGGGAGAGCCTCCTATTACTCTGCAGCTGACTTGGGGGGGGGGAGAAAGAGAAAAAAAAAAAAGCTATATTGATGGATGCTGAAAGGAACCATGTCCAGTCTTCCATGACCGCAGGATGGAAGAGCCACAGAGATTCTGGCAGATTACTGGGGGGGTTCAGGGACACGGTGAGCTTTTGGGGGGGGTGGGATGGGACAGGAGAGGCACAGAGAAAAGATCTTTCCAGAATATTGTATAAAAGGAGGACCAGGCAATCTCCAAATGGAGGGAAAAGTGGAAGCATATGTTAGGATGTAAGCAAAACAAAAAATAGGAAGGGGCTGCAGACAGAGGAGACGAATGGTTTAACCTCCAAGAGCCACATTAGGCTTTGTTTTCTACATCCTCCTTCCCTATTTGCAACCAAAGGAAGAAGCTCTTGACTAAAGGCCAAAGAAAGATACTTTATATAAATTTGTGTACTGATAAACAACCGGATAGGTCTGATAGGTGGGAGATCATCCCGTCCAAGCACCTGCACTGAGGCAAACCCCAAAGTAACACAGGGTCACACTAAATTCACAGCAATCCAGCACAGCTCTGTCCTGCCTGTCACTTCTGACGGCCCCTGCCAGGACACAAACCATCACCCCAATGCCTCCTCCAGCCCAGAAATGGCCCTGACTATTCCTACACCTGTGTGATACGCTGCTGACATGCATACATACCTAAAGACAGTTGTCTTTTGCAACAGCAAGTCATTTATGCCTACTGCACTGTGTATTTTTGCTACACAAGTTTGCCTCCTGTGCCCCTAACATCTCCAACACGTAAACATTTGAACCCAGAACCAGAGGAAGGATCACAAGAAAGGTTCCCTCCTTAACCTCCAGGACTCTGGAGCCTGCATCTCACGCCCTCCAGAAGATGCTGCCCGTCTGACCTGTTTCTCAAGCCTTCCTTAAGGACAGTCTAACTGTAGGATGAAGGATAACCCTCAGGTGCAGGCAAGGAATACTTGGAAGTAAAGGAAGTTGGTGGGTATTAATCACTTCAACTTCTTTTTTTTTCTTTTTCCTTTTTAAATTCATTTTGAGGAATAACCCCCCTGTAGGAGAGTTTCCCATCCTTGTGGCCACAGCACAAGCATTTCGCAGACTCCGAATTGTCAGTTACCACCCTCTAGCTCAGGTTATCAATAAACAAAGGGAGCGAACCCAAACATGTCACCCAAACAAACGCCCCCGTAAATCAACGCCAGCCCTCTCTCGCATCCCGCAGCGCTCCACGGTGAAGAATCGTACACTGTCACTCCTGTCAGCCCCTGGAATATGAGTCGTCTTTGCTGCCAGCAGCACGGGCAGAGCCTCGCAGAGCCCTTCCCCGGCCCGTTGTGGCGCAGGGTGCTCTGCGAGGCTCCTCTCTGTTGGTGGCAGCAGCTGTTAAACACCTCACGGGGCGCATCGCTTCCCCGCATCCTTCGGCTCGCTCTTCGCCAAGGAGCAAAAATAACCTTTCACGTTATTACCCGCTTCCATACACGGGGCCAAATTCCGGGTATTAATCACTTCAACTTCTTTTTTTTTCTTTTTCCTTTTTAAATTCATTTTGAGGAATAACCCCCCTGTAGGAGAGTTTCCCATCCTTGTGGCCACAGCACAAGCATTTCGCAGACTCTGAATTGTCAGTTACCACCCTCTAGCTCAGGTTATCAATAAACAAAGGGAGCGAACCCAAACATGTCACCCAAACAAACGCCCCCGTAAATCAACGCCAGCCCTCTCTCGCATCCCGCAGCGCTCCACGGTGAAGAATCGTACACTGTCACTCCTGTCAGCCCCTGGAATATGAGTCGTCTTTGCTGCCAGCAGCACGGGCAGAGCCTCGCAGAGCCCTTCCCCGGCCCGTTGTGGCGCAGGGTGCTCTGCGAGGCTCCTCTCTGTTGGTGGCAGCAGCTGTTAAACACCTCACGGGGCGCATCGCTTCCCCGCATCCTTCGGCTCGCTCTTCGCCAAGGAGCAAAAATAACCTTTCACGTTATTACCCGCTTCCAAGGCTTCCGTGCACGGGGCCCGATTCCTCCCCGGGGGCAACTCCTCGACCTCCTGAGGGCACCTTTCTCTGCAGAGCTCCTAATGAATGCCTATTAAAGTGGGCAGCGAGCTGCACGGCCACTCCGAAAGCTGCACGTAAAGTTGCCAAGTGTTTCAAACCACTAGTCCTGTGCGCTAGGGTTGGGAGGTTAGGGAAGGAAATCCCCTTTTTTTTATCAAGGAAGTGGAAGGGAAACTTTGAATCTACATTGAAACATTAAAGTTTTGGGGCAAGCGGCTCCGCTCAGGCCTTCGAGAGATCGATAGATCTCCCGAAGGCCTGAGCGGAGCCGCTTGCCCTCCTCTTCATCCCCGGAGGATGGGGGCGGACCGGCTTTGATGCCTTGTCCCGGGGTGAGAGCCCCTGCCCGGTCCCTCCGGACGGTGGAGG
>NW_015090868.1:1461957-1501963 GCF_001431845.1 Calidris pugnax | reverse complement strand
CCAAACAAACGCCCCCGTAAATCAACGCCAGCCCTCTCTCGCATCCCGCAGCGCTCCACGGTGAAGAATCGTACACTGTCACTCCTGTCAGCCCCTGGAATATGAGTCGTCTTTGCTGCCAGCAGCACGGGCAGAGCCTCGCAGAGCCCTTCCCCGGCCCGTTGTGGCGCAGGGTGCTCTGCGAGGCTCCTCTCTGTTGGTGGCAGCAGCTGTTAAACACCTCACGGGGCGCATCGCTTCCCCGCATCCTTCGGCTCGCTCTTCGCCAAGGAGCAAAAATAACCTTTCACGTTATTACCCGCTTCCATACACGGGGCCAAATTCCTCCCCGGGGGCAACTCCTCGACCTCCTGATGGCACCTTTCTCTGCAGAGCTCCTAATGAATGCCTATTAAAGTGGGCAGCGAGCTGCACGGCCACTCCGAAAGCTGCACGTAAAGTTGCCAAGTGTTTCAAACCACTAGTCCTGTGCGCTAGGGTTGGGAGGTTAGGGAAGGAAATCCCCTTTTTTTTATCAAGGAAGTGGAAGGGAAACTTTGAATCTACATTGAAACATTAAAGTTTTGGGGCAAGCGGCTCCGCTCAGGCCTTCGAGAGATCGATAGATCTCCCGAAGGCCTGAGCGGAGCCGCTTGCCCTCCTCTTCATCCCCGGAGGATGGGGGCGGACCGGCTTTGATGCCTTGTCCCGGGGTGAGAGCCCCTGCCCGGTCCCTCCGGACGGTGGAGGGGCACCCCAAAGCCAGGGACACCGGGCACGGACACCAGGACATCGACACCGGGGCACGGACCCTCCGGGGCACCGACCCTCCGAGTTACCGACATCGGGGCACCACCACCGGGGCACGAACCCACCGGAGCACCGCCACCGGGGGATGCCCCAGCGGGACGCAACGGGGCACGGAGCCCACCAGCCCCCCCGTCTCCACCAGAAACACCACCACCACCCCCTCTCTCGCCCCGGGGAGGCTTCACCTCTGGACACCTGACGGCGGCGGCTGGTTCCCTGCCTATTGTTCAAGGCGCACTTAACCGCGGGGACATTTTGTCCTGATTGCCAGATAGTTTATTGTCAAAACAGCCCGGCCCGGGGACATTTTGGGAGGGGGGGTGAGGGGGGAGGTGGTGTCCCCTCTCCCAGCCCCGAATCACCGCGCACTGCAAACAAAGGACTTTTCCTCCGGCGGAGCGGGGCGGGGGGGACACACGTCCCGCAAAGGCGATGCCGGGGCAAACCCCGTGCTCCCACCGACCGACCCCCCCCCGAACACCACACCACCACGCCACCACGAAGTTTTTCCCCGCAACCTCCCACCGCCCTCCGCGCCCGCGGTTCCCACCTGCGGGGAAAAGGCTCAGCAGCAGCAGCACGGCGTGGGTCAGCTCCCGGGCGAGGTACGCGCCCTCCATCGCCGCCACCACCGCCACCACCACCCGCCCCCCCGGAGCCCGGCGCGGCTACCGCTCTGCACCGCCCGCCGCCCGGAGATGCCCGAGCCCCCCGGCGGGAGGGCTAACGGAGTACACAGCCGGCCCCCGCCGCTCTCGCCGACGGCTCCGCCTCCCCCGCCCGCCCCGCGCCGCGCTACGCGGCCCCTCCGCGCCCCCGCCCCGCCGCCACGGGGATGGGCGCAGGTGAGAGAGGCTGGTCATTCCTTCCCCCCCCTCCCACCCCCGCCCTTCTCGGGGAGGGGGGAGCGCCCTTGTGTGTGTGCGGCTGTGGGGTTTTTACCAATCAAGACCCCCAACCCCTCCTAAAATAAAATAATAGTTAAAAAAGGGAAAAAAAAAAAAAACAAAACACATCAAACCAACAAGGCATGACATAGCGCTGCTACCGGGGGGAGAGATCGCCCTCCTCAGCGGGTAGCACTGGGGACTGGCAAGTGCAGCCCTAAGGAGAAGGACTTGGGGGTCTTATTGTTCAAGGCGCACTTAACCGCGGGGACATTTTGTCCTGATTGCCAGATAGTTTATTGTCAAAACAGCCCGGCCCGGGGACATTTTGGGAGGGGGGGTGAGGGGGGAGGTGGTGTCCCCTCTCCCAGCCCCGAATCACCGCGCACTGCAAACAAAGGACTTTTCCTCCGGCGGAGCGGGGCGGGGGGGGACACACGTCCCGCAAAGGCGATGCCGGGGCAAACCCCGTGCTCCCACCGACCGACCCCCCCCCGAACACCACACCACCACGCCACCACGAAGTTTTTCCCCGCAACCTCCCACCGCCCTCCGCGCCCGCGGTTCCCACCTGCGGGGAAAAGGCTCAGCAGCAGCAGCACGGCGTGGGTCAGCTCCCGGGCGAGGTACGCGCCCTCCATCGCCGCCACCACCGCCACCACCACCCGCCCCCCCGGAGCCCGGCGCGGCTACCGCTCTGCACCGCCCGCCGCCCGGAGATGCCCGAGCCCCCCGGCGGGAGGGCTAACGGAGTACACAGCCGGCCCCCGCCGCTCTCGCCGACGGCTCCGCCTCCCCCGCCCGCCCCGCGCCGCGCTACGCGGCCCCTCCGCGCCCCCGCCCCGCCGCCACGGGGATGGGCGCAGGTGAGAGAGGCTGGTCATTCCTTCCCCCCCCTCCCACCCCCGCCCTTCTCGGGGAGGGGGGAGCGCCCTTGTGTGTGTGCGGCTGTGGGGTTTTTACCAATCAAGACCCCCAACCCCTCCTAAAATAAAATAATAGTTAAAAAAGGGAAAAAAAAAAAAAAAAAAACACATCAAACCAACAAGGCATGACATAGCGCTGCTACCGGGGGGAGAGATCGCCCTCCTCAGCGGGTAGCACTGGGGACTGGCAAGTGCAGCCCTAAGGAGAAGGACTTGGGGGTCTTGGGGGGTGAGAAGCTCAACATGAGCCAGCAATCATAGAATCATAGAATCATAGAATCGTCTAGGTTGGAAGAGACCCTTGGGATCATCGAGTCCAACCATCTACCCTACTCTACAAAGTCCTCCCCTACACCATATCCCCCAACACCACATCTAAACGTCCCTTAAACACCTCCAGGGGTGGTGACTCCACCACCTCCCTGGGCAGCCTGTTCCAATGCCCTATCACTCTTTCGGTGAAAAATTCTTTCCTAATGTTCAATCTAAACCTACCCTGTTGGAGCTTGAAGGGTAGGTTTAGATTGAACATTAGGAAAGAATGTGCACCAGCAGCCTAGAAAGCCAAACGCATCCTGGGCTGCATCCAAAGCAGCGTGGCCAGCAGGGTGAGGGAGGGGGACTCTGCCCCTCCAACTCTGGTGACACCCCACCTGGAGTGCTGCATCCAGATCCGGGGCTCCCAACATAAAAAGAACATGGACCTGTTGGAGCAGGTCCAGAGGAGGCCATGAAGACAATGAGAGGATGGAGCACCTCTCCTATGAAGACAGGCTGAGAGAGTTGGGGTTGTTCAGCCTAGAAAAGAGAAGGCTCCAGGAAGACCTTTGTAGCCCTTACCAGTATATTAAAAGGCTACAGGAAAGCTGGAGAGGGACTTTTTACAAGGGCATGTAGTGATAGGATGAGCAGTAATGGCTTCAAACTGAAAGAGGGTAAATTTAGATTAGATATCACAAAGAAATTCTTTCCTGTGAGGGCGATGAGACACTGGAACAGGTTCCCCAGAGAAGCTGTGGCTGCCCCATCCCTGGAGGTGTTCAAGGCCAGGCTGGAAGAGGCTTTGAACAACCTGGTCTGGTGGGAGGTGTCCCTGTTTGGAAACTGATGATCTTTAAGGTCCCTTCCAACCCAAACCATTCTATGATTATATGACAAGTGCTGCAAGGAGGGGGTGTGGGGCTGGGTAAGCTCAGGGGGCAGCATGGGCTGAGGGAGGCAGCCAGGCTGGACACAGGGCCTGGAAGCAGAGGCAGCGTCCCCCAAAGAACAGGTACAAAACCATTTGTTTAGCTCTAAAATCCTCACAGCTCCTGGAGGTGTCACGGCAGATTGTATGAGCACCAAAGGTAGCACTTTTGCCCTGGCTCGACCGCTGAGATCTCAAACTGTGCCCACTCCGGGCTGTCACTTATTAAGGGTCAGTCAGAGCAACAGAAGCGAGACTTAAAAGTATGTCCTGTGACACACAAAAGGAAGGATTGAAAGAACTGGCTGGTTTGGTATGGAAAAGAGAAAGCTGACAGGGAGCTTAAACATGGAAAAGGTTCTTACAAAGAGGATTGTGAGCAATTGTTTTTCATGTCCCTCAAGGGCAAGATAAAAAGTAATCCATTTAGTTCTCAGCAAAAAAAAAGAGAAATAGCTTAAATGTTAGGAAAGCACTTGCAAAGAGTAAGAAGAATTCAGTCTACAAATGCATTGCAGAGTAGAGGTTGTGGAATCCCACAGAGGGAGTTTTTTAAGCACCGATGAGACGATTGACAAGGAGGATCTGGGAGCTCTTGCTTCTGTAGCTACAGAGCTGGAGTGGAGCTGCTCTTCAGGCAGAAATGATACAGACTACAGAAATGCCTGTTTTTAACACTGCTTTGTCAGTCAGTGTCACACGTTGCTGAGGTGACACAAAGGTATATAGGTGACCCAGGCAGAGGAGACACCCACGCGTTCACCAGCTGAGCTCTGCCCAGGTATCCACAGCCAGGCGAGGGAAGGACACACAGGCTGTCAGAAACACCCATACCAGCACTTCGGGGTGTACAGAAACATTTAGGGAACACATGGCAAAACCTTCTACCCATGGAAAAGCATAAATGTAGACTTCTTGAAACGTGTCAGCACAGATCAGAAAAGTTATTGAAGGTAAATTATTCCTTTTTTTTTTTTTTTCCTTCTTCTTTTTTTTTTTTTTTCCTTCTTCTTTTTTTTTTTTTTTCCTTCTTCTTTTTTTTTTTTTTTCCTTCTTCTTTTTTTTTTTTTTTCCTTCTTCTTTTTTTTTTTTTTTCCTTCTTCATCTTCTTTTCTTTTGCAGTACTGTCAGATTTTTTCCAAGGTTAATAGCAATGTCCCATATGGTCCAGCATGAGATGAAAGTCTTGTCTTATATGTTTAAAATGGCTCTCTCCATTTTTTTACTCTCTTTCATCTCTGACAGCCAGTCTCTTTTGATGGGTGAATCCTTCCTCTGCTGCAAAACGGAATTCGTTTTTGTTAGCACACCAACAATTTCAAAATCAAACATCGTTTCTAAATCATATTTCTCACTAGGTGCTAGCCTCATCAAATTAATTCTGGGTACAGGAAGAAAAAATAGCTGAAATATTTAAATTTTTAGTGCACTCCAGATTTTCCAGGTGTCTTTGAGTTTAGTTTTTGCAGGAGAAAAAAAAAGAAAAAAAGAGAGTTGGAAATCTTTTGTAATGCTTGGAGCATTTACAGTTTAATTTCTTAAAGATGCAAAGGCAGAGCACGATATGCTACAGAGAGGAGAGGTTTCCACTGCAACATTATCAAGAAGCATGTGATGTTGTTATTGTGACAGGTTTCTCCCTGTTCTTCTCGATTAGTGCTCTTTCAGTTAGTGGCCTGCCTTTATGTCCTGCACATCCCTGATCACATGAAGCCAAGCTCCGCATGGCCCTGCATCATGTGCCTCATTTCCACGAGCATTAGCTGAATGTTAGACAGCTCAAACTCGGAGCGGCAACAGTCTTCTTCATGTACTTTGCCTGGCTATAAATAGCTACTGCAAGTGGGAAACAAAGGTGAATTGGTTTTAACCTTGCCACTTCATTTATTTTTAATAATCATAATGATAAACGCAGTCGCCTTTTCCACCTCTGCCTAATGTATTGCACTGAATGCTGTAAGTTCTCTCATCCATGTTCTGTTTGCATTGTGGAAGAAAATGAAAGTTCCTTGAGCAGTGGAGGATTCTCTTAGGTCTTATTTCTACCTTTGTCCAAAATATGTGAGCTTAAGCTGAAAAGGGTCTTTATGTTTGCAGCCAGCCTCACACGTTCCTCTCTTCAGTTGTCACTGTGGTACCATGGAAGTATGTTAGGACAGGTAATGCCATCTCTCCTCGTCCTCTGCTGGAACCAACTTGCAGTAGGTTGACTTTTTTGGGGGGAGGGATGACAAAAAAAGAGAGGGATCTACAAACCTTGGAGACAATGGGTGCCGATTTGGAGATAAGAATAATAAGCTTGGAGAAATATATAAAACTCCCTATTTGGAAACCTCTCTTCAGTTTGAAATCCTTAAAGTGATTTAACATTTATGGACAAGCTCCTTTGAACAGTCAATTCAAAAGATTGCTTTTACACATCCATGGAACTGCTTAGTGGAGTAAACATTGAATAGATTGATAATATTGCTAAGATTAAGCTAATGTCATTGAACAACTGGTGCCCTAATGAAGGACTTGTGTAATTTCTGTATCCGAATGAAAATGCATTTGGAAATTAGCTACTTTGATGGCTTCAAGCAGTTTATTTTACAGGGCTATGAAAACCTTTTTATTCTGAATCTTTACTGCATAAATAATCCGTGGGTCTGTTTCATCTACAGCATGACATATCTGATGCACAAAGGTGAAAATACCCTTCTGATACAGCTAATCAATGCCAGCTAGAATCCCTCCTGATAAACCCTGTGATAATGATTTCTTCTATCATGTTATACTTTCCTTCTTCTAAATTGCAGATTGATAGATCGTAGTGTGGGGCATCGCTGTTCCGTATAAACTGGCAGCCCCAGCCATCCAGCCAGCTCCAGAATTAACTCCTCTGTGATTCCTGAAGGCTTTCAGAAATTACGAGAGTTTGAAACGTGTATCGATTTACCAATGTTGTTCCAAAAGCTATCTAATCGTTGGCATAAAAGTTTGTTAAGCTTTTTAAAAGTGAAAAGTGGTTAAATTTCTGCCTTGTGCGTTCATCTAAACCAGCATTTCTGAAGCGTGGCTGGCAGGAATGTCATATGACCACCGTGCAAAAATATGTAGTCAGCACTCTGCTGTATCTTAATTTTAATCGACAAAACCGTAGCTGTGAATTTTCAAAGCCTCTTGTTTATTACTAAAAAAACCAACCAAAGAAACAAACAAATTGTGTGAAATCTGCTGGCCTAAACTGTTGGTACAGCAAGGTATAATCCAGATGGACGTGTTTTCTAGAAGCCTTGAGATTTTGGGACATCCCATTGCATTTAATTTTATTAATTTCCAGTCTTCTGCATCCTCACACTGAAACGTGAGGGTGGGTGAGTGGAGAAAACTGGTAGCACGTGATAGGCATATGTCTTAAGACTTCATCTGTAGATGGTAGGATTATAACGTCTTCCATGCAGTTTAACTGCAGAAACTTCTGCTATTTTTAGCAGGGATGACACTAAAATTAATGCAGATAAAGTGGACACCTTTATCTCATTCCCCCCTGGAATATGAGCCTCCAAATTGAATCCATTCAGTCTTACTAAAGTGGGAGGTATCTCTTACTCCCTTTTAATCCAATTTTGTGAAATACTCACTAAATCCCATTGTGCCCGTGATCTTAAATCAGCATTGCTATCCTACTTAATTAAAGAGTTTTCCAGCATCGAATGTCAAGAGCTGAGATATAATCGTCGTTGAGGCTCGAAATATATGCTGTTTTTAAAGACATCTCTTATTATCACATGCATAACACACTATTGTAAAAACTGTCTTATCAGTATGAGCTTAAGTGGAAAATAAAGGCTCTAATCTTCTTGATAGCATTTTTTGTTAGTTTATAGCCTGCAATCTTACTAAGAAATGAGATTTGTCTTTATGAACTGCCAAGTACAGTCCTTGCCTTTATCACTCGCACAGGCCACTGTTGAGAGCTGACTCCACGCAGCAACTTGGGGCTTTTCGAAGTGTTGGTTTGTCTTATTTTGTTTCATTGCTGGGTGGTCGGTTGTTTTTTTTTTTAAACGAGTTTGACGTATCAACATCGTTGTGGAGAAACAGCTGATTTGGCTTCCTCAAAAGCCTTCTCCTTTCCCAGCTCACTGCCCTTCCCACCCTTCCCTGGCCTTCCCACGCGCGGCAGCTTTGGGCTGCAGACCTGGAGAGCCCCGTCCTTGCCCTCTCTGCCCCCTCCCAACAGGACATTAATGCCTCGGTGTCTGAAAACATATCCACGCTCTGCATCTCGTGACAAGAACTAACTTTGCTTTGCCGTTCATAAAGAGCCCTTCTGTGTTTTCTCACAGTGCTTTGCCATATCTGAAATCTAAATAAATGGCCGGAGAGGGGGTTTGTCAGGCGTTCTTCTGCTGAGGTGATTAAAGCCACATGAGATCCAGTTGACTTCTTTGGGGTTTTGGTTAAACTGCAGTATTTTGTGTACCAACTCGGGGGTCAAATGAGAGGAAAACTAAAAGAAGAGCAAAAGACCCCTCTTAATTTAGACGGTGAGGGTCCAAAGTGTGATGTGGAGAACAGGATGCTTGTGTTGCCTGTGTTCCCTGAGTCGGTAACTTGAAAAGCTTGTTTGTTTTATCATTTCTGTTTGTCACAAAGTATCTTTCTTCAGTGTATTTTAATTTGTCAATATTTAGCTGCATCAGGATTGGCTTGGACCCTTTTTAGCCTTGCAAGGCATCTTCAGAGCTCTTTTGGTCCCATTTTGTTTTCATCTTCAGCTTGAAGACTCTTTACTAACCTGGGTTGTACTTTTTGGGTGAGTGGCCTCTCTGGACTTCTCCTGCCAGCTCTTCTCTCACATGTCTGGCCCGGAGCACTCAGCCTTTGTCAGGGGAGCATCATATGAGCCTCCCTCTGTCTCCTGGTCCTATCCTCAATGCCTGTTCTGCCCCTCTCCTTGTGCAGAGCAAGGCAGATTTGTCACAACCCTGCCATCTCGCCTGGAACAAGGATATCAGTGTCTGGCCTTAAAACCGATAGCTTTTTATTAGAGCCAGAGCATTTCAGAGAAGACAGTTCTTAAAATAGTAAACAGGCTGCACATGTGACCCCTTTACTATTTTTCATAGAAAAGCCAAGAAGTCTGGTCTCCCTGGCCGCTGCGCCGCAAAGCTTGTCTGAGTTTCTGCTCGGTTTCCTTCAATTTCCAGGGTGGCCACGGGCAACTGAACTTCTTAGAGACCAAGGCACTTTTTAATTAGCATCTCTGTCTTTGGGCAGGTAACTCCCAGCTTTGGTCAAGCAAGGCTTGCAGTTTGCTGCAGACAGACAGAGTATCCACAGAGCTAACAGATTCTCCGTCACCTCTCACTTCTGCCCCTGCAACTTTTTGAGCAAACCCCACTAAATTAAAATCCTGTAGACGTTATTGCCTTTCTGTGTGGGGTGGGTAACCCTTACCCAGGCATTGCTGCAGTGTCTTAGGGGACCACACAGCAGGTACGTCCGTATTTACGTCTTCATTGCAATCTATCTTCACAGTTCTTGGTAACCAAAAGTCTCTAAGAGATTATTTTCCTATCAGTCTTATTCCATTTTCATACAGCTATCTTGTACTGCCAGAGGCCTTTGGGGCTTTTTTTTTTTCAGCTATGTATATTTGCAAATATACAGTGTATATTATGATCCCCAAGTCCACAGTGCTGATAGATGGAAGGAAAAACATGCACACCACTGGGAGAGTAAAGGGTAGTCAGAGGTGCTTCTCCATTAGGAAGGTCGTACCCATCCCATTTATCATCCAATCCTCTATTTTTTTTTCACCTGTAGAATTATTTTTTTTCCGTCTTTTTGATAAGAGTTTTCAAGCTGAGGTGGTGTAGTCACCTTTGGAGATTTCTGTGGACAGCCTATTACGTGGCGTAAACGAGCTTCTGCAGATACTTTCAGCCACCTCCCCAATGGATGTTGGCTGCCAGCATCCTGGAAAGGCCTGGGATTGCACCTTGATGAATTTGCATTTTGATGACTTAGTTTGTCAGGGCTGGATAACTGGAAAGAAAAAATCAGTTTGTGAAGATGCCCAGGAATAAAAATGGTATTTGTCCCTGTGAGACAGGTGTTGTAAAGCCCGCTGGTGTAAATGAAATCACCTAGCTTTAGAGGGCTCATGCATTTGGACTTTAAGAGGCAATATTCTATTATGGCTACTTCTCCTTTTTTCTTCTTCTGTTCTGAGTTTAACCAGATTTAGTGTGGCCATATCAGTTTTGTGTGCTCAAATTCAGTCAAATGAGTTTTAGGATATGTTTTCTGGGATCCTTTTCCTATTTTATCTCCATTCTTTTAGGGAGCTGATACTGAAATGACACAGTACTCAGGTGTGCAATGCTTATCTAGATGTTTCTGGACATTTTTCTGTACCTATCTGTCTGAGACGCAAGATAAATAATGGCGTTAGTGTAAAAAGTATAGTCTAAAGACCGTATGTGGTTTTGCCCTGATATGTTCAGCTGATTCCTTCTGGTGTGTTGTTTCTCCCCCCGAATTCAAGAGCACTGCTGCTGGCAAACCCCTAATCCCAGCTGCCAACCCTGCAAAAGGCCAGGCTTCAACTTGTGTGCAGCTTCCTGTGCCCAGAGGACTCTGCCATTAGGAGGTGACCCCCAGCAGATGCACCAAGGTGCATCCTCATTGCTCACCAGCTCTTTGCACCTGCAGTGGAAAAACCCTGCCTTCAGTTCTGCCGGCTGGAAACCTTACAGATGTTTATATCTCAAAGCCTCCCTTCCCTGCTCTGGGTTCCTTAATTAATTCCTTAATGTAGAGCCATCCCCCACCGACAGGCCTTTGGGCAGGGAGCTGTTGTCACCCCACAGCCCGCAGGACCCATTTGGGGCAGCGAGGTGTCCAAATAAAGCTGAGATTGGGGATTCTTTGGGGTTCACGTAAGAAATACGGAGCGTCCCTTCACCATCTGCTCCACGTTGGCACGAAAGCAAATGTAAATGTCAGTTCTGCAGCTCAGGAGCCTGTCACCCCTCCAGGCGTACGGCCGCTCTTGCCGAGGGGGTGTGCATCCACTGGGACCCGGCTGTCACAGCTGAGAGCCCGGTTTCTGTGTCTGCCTCCATCCTGAGCTGCTCCTGCCTTGTTTGTTTGTCGCATCGGTTTGCAAGATGCTGGCTGTGAAACAGGCTTAGGAAGGTCCTGACCCTTCTCTCCCTAATTCCGTCCCCTGCTGCGGCGCTTCAGCTCGCTCGCCCTTTGTTTTGCTGCCGCAGCTATTTTGAGGAACTGCAGAAAAGGTTATTTTTCGTCCCCTAATCTAGCCCGAGATCTGGTTTACCGTGTGGCTTTTGCAAACGGGTCTGCTGCCGAACCGAGAGACAAAAAGCACTGAGAAGGAGCAGGGAGAGGGAACTCCAGGCTGGCCTGCCGCCAAAGCCAGGGCCTGCTCAAGCAAAACCTCCTGCGTTTATCCCTTAAATACCTGAGGAAATGCCATGAGGCCTCTACCCCAAGCCAGGTGTGCAGGTGCTGACAGGTGATTTCCCCATTATAGAATCATAGAATTCATAGAATCATAGAATTGCCCAGGCCGGAAGGGACCTCCAAAGGTCATCTAGTCCGACCTCCCCGCAGTCAGCAGGGACACCCCCAACTAGACCAGGTTGCCCAGGGCCTCGTCAAGCCTCTCCTTGAATATCTCCAGGGAAGGGGCCTCAACCACCTCCCTGGGCAACCTGTTCCAGTGCTCCACCACCCTCACAGTGGGTGAGGACACCTAAATAGCCAGGTTTAAGCAATGCAAGGCTCCCCTTAGGAGTGGATATCTATCTTGGTTATCACAGAGCTGTTTCCCCTGCCTCACGTCAACTGGACGACTGTTCCGTGCCCCGTCCAGGCTGCCGCCTTTATTTATCCCTATATTAAATGTTACACAAGATGTCGGTTGTAGGTACAGTCTGTCAAAGGCATGGTCTCTGCTGTGTCACCAGCCCTCCCTGCACGGCCCGCATATGGCCCATTGTTAACACAGATGTCCTCCCAGGAGCAGCTTGCTTATCTCCCCACACCTCAGAGAGACAGAGAGCAGCTCTTCCCTCCCAGCCCCTGCTCCACTTCGCGTGTCAGAAGGGCATCGTTTGTTTTGGGGCTTCGGGGATGAAGTTAGTAGAGCGATCAGGATGTGGCTGTGGCAAACGTCCCCTCATCAGCCTATGACAACATGCACTGGATTTATGACAGCGACAGGGAGTCAAAATAACACGGTAGGGTGGCTCCTTTCAAAGGCAAATTTAACAGGTGCTGTTTGCTGAATCTGAGTCAGAGTCTCAACCTGGGGTTAAATCTTGGGGCCTTACTGTCTGCCGAACCTCGGTGCTGTGTTAGTAGTTCCCACTGCATGACCAATGTGCAGCTGATAAGCAGAAATATTCAGAAAATGTTGTAAATAGTATTTAGAATTCTTCTTTCATCTTCTTTCACAGATGATTTCTCAGTTTCTCTAACACAATCATATGATGAAGCATGTGTCGTTTTGACCCTTGAAAGCCTGGAAGAACATTAGCATCTCGAGCTCCTTTCCAAACACTTCAGAAATCCTTCTGCCAACAAACACTGGAGATACCCAGAACTAGCAACACATCACAGCCCTGGGGTTAATGTTTGGCTGAGACTATCAGCTACTGATAAAACAGAAAACTGCAGCCCATGTTCAAAGTGATAACAGGGTCCTGGACCAGCACATCAAATGTCCATCTTGTATGTATGCCATAATGTCATGTGGTCAGCTACATTGGATAAAATAATGTTATTGATTGATGGCTCAATGAGTTTTGTGTCTATTCATTCTTTAATGAAGAAGGGATCCCTGCAGGAGTGAGCCAGCTGAGACCAAGATTCACCTGGGTCTAAGCCAGATGACTAGGTGCTCTCTGTATCCAGTGCAGAAATGCAGGGTCCTCAGGAGTGATAGTCACCCAACCTGAAGCAGGTGGGATGAATTATCCTCTGGAGATGGCTTTTTCCTCCTCAGAGGGAATCCAGACAACTATGTAAAAGCTGCATATGCTGTTTAGTCTCAAAGGTTAACAATCATTTCCTTTAGATGCCTAAAAAACAATAAGGCGGATGAATATGATCAGTGAGGAGTTTCCTCTGTAAATAAATCCAAAGCAGTACTAACAAAATATTTACACATGGAGACAAGCACAGATCTGCCTAGATCTTGCATCACTACCAGCTCGTATCTGTATCATCACTACATCTCGTGTCACTTCACCCTTTTCAGCCGTGAATGGCACAGCCTTAAACACGCCTGCAGGTCTCCTTGCTCAGCGGGAAAAAAGGACCCTGGGGCTGCCATATGGCACTGGGATTTGGGACCCCCCCTTGCACTGCCCCACTGGAGAACTTCAGTCGAGTTCCTCTGTGCCACCGTGTCTCCAGCTATAAAGTGCACTGACCTCCTTTGCAAAACGCTCTGTGCTCCGTGGCTAATGAGGGCACCGTAAGGAGATAGGTATTAGCCTCCCACAGCCGCTACTGAGCATCTCCAGTGCGTGCCACACTCATTTCCAGAATGCCTCTGGGCCTCGTTATCTGGCTGGTATGTATTCCTCCCTGAAGCTCTGCTCCTTTCTTTGCATCAAAACCATCATAGCACAAAGGCTGCGGGTTGCAGACACCCTCCCACTCAGTTTCCTACCGGTGCCTTGCCTGGACGGTCATCCTTCCATTAACAGTGAGGTGGAGCAAGGAGTAATTCCTGATGGAGCCAGCAAGCCCACCAACTGTACTTGTGGGTGAATTCCTCTACTGGTGCACGCTGCCATGCTTAATCCTCTAGGAGGACTTGTAACCCAGTGAGACAAGGGTCTTTGTAAGCTGGACCAGCAATAGGTACCAGAGCCTTCTGCATCCCTGTGTTACGGTGATGCCCCCCACCACGTAATATCAAACTGGTTGTGCTGCTGTGACTTGTGCATGGCCCTGTCCCTGCCGTTGTGGTGTGTGTGGCCACATTGTAAATCCAGGCAGGGAACTAGCCTGGCTGAAGCATTGCTAGCCATAATACAAAAAAAAAAGAAAAGGGAGGTGAAGAACAGGGTTGCTTAAATTAACACCACTGTCAAGGGGGTGCACAGTGGACTGCAGCCCAGGCAGTTGTTTTTGAGGTCTTTGTTGTTTCCTAGAGCTGACAGCTTCTGGCCGCCGCCTCTGATGAAATTTTCACTTCCTTCAGCCAGCCTGTGGTTCCACATAGATTTTTTTAATTTCCTTCTACCGAAGATGTTTGAGATAAATTGCAGCTCCTCCTTCACAGACACACTGAAGGAGACAGGGGGAATTCTCTTCTCAGCTTACCTACACTGAATCTCCTACTGCCAGCAGGTGCAGAGCTTCCCCAAGCAGAAGAAGGGATAGGGGTGAAGATGGCTCCCCAAGCAGCCAAAAATATATGGGATTACCTTTCCTGCGGCTGCAGCAAAGGTCTG
The DNA here is from genome assembly GCF_001431845.1 of Calidris pugnax. Taxonomy (NCBI): domain Eukaryota; kingdom Metazoa; phylum Chordata; class Aves; order Charadriiformes; family Scolopacidae; genus Calidris; species Calidris pugnax. The sequence goes on along the minus strand of NW_015090868.1, from coordinate 1,487,685 downwards.
GCTTTGGGAAGCTCTACACAACAGCCAGGCAGCATTACATGTTTCACAAAGGGATTTCCTCCTGGCACTAGCTCTCGAGTGTGCTCCAACATATGTCCAGAGCTCTCCCATCCATGGCAGGAGTAGAGCCTTGGTGCTACTTATGCCTTGTCCCCTTTGCAGGGGGTGTTACCAGAAAGCTGTTACCTGGGTTGTGCGACCTATTTATGCTGGTGTCACTACATTAAATAGTCATCGTCGGATGTAAACTTGGTCTTGGAAGGACCATGGAAATGAACCATCTGTGCACAAATTGCTGGTAGATGTTCGTACGTTCTCAGGGATGACATTTCTAGAAAAAGCTCAAACTATAGGTTGTATTTTCCACAGACAACTTTAATTCATATTCATTCATAACCTTCTTGCACTGTCTGATTGACTGCAGCTGGATGAAAAGGAAAATGTTTGCTAACTCCGTATGCAACCGCATCTCGATTTTAACAGCAAGCATATCTTTAGAGGGCATCTTTTTGTTAAGCAAATTATTATAGATTTTGCCCAATCTATAAAAGAGCAGTTTCACTGTTCTTCTGATTCTCTTTTACTTTTATGATAATCTGAGCATTTATAAGACAAGATATCGTTTAGATGTTCAAAATAGAATCATATTTTTGGACCGTGACATCAGTTTTTATGCCATTTCACTCTATTTTGAGCTACAATTAAAAGTTCTTTTTTAAACAAACTGTATCTAATTTCTGTGCTAAATCAAACCAGGCGGCGGGGAATGTTTTTACTTTTAACTAGAATGTCATTAGAGTCAAGACATGCAAGTACAATGCGGAATTGTAAGACATCTCTGCAAAAAAAAAAAAAAAAAGAATTGACTGCAAAGTCTTTGTCTACACTAGAAGTGGGGGGTTTTTGGTAGAGAAATGCCAGCAAACCCTCATGAAGAATTACTGCTTGCACCAAAATAAAGTGATTTCCCACTAGAGCTTGTTCCAGCTTTCTGAACAGAAGCAGCAATACCAAGAGCAATTTTGCCAGCCCAGCAGCGTTTGTGAGCAAGACTGCGTTGCCGAGAGCTCTGTATTATTGACTCCTCCTTGTCATAATTATTCCAGCAAAAATTTTGGACCCAGCTAATGCTGTGATTAGGAGCTTAAACCAACAGAATTAACATAGAAGTGGCATTCATTTTTACACATGGAAACAGTATGCAGAAAATGTGCAACAAGTATTTTTTCTCTGTGGAATATTAAGTTTGTAAATAGACCAGTGTTCCAGTTATTTTTACAAAATTACTTGCTGGGCCTAAATTCCTTTACAATATGCTTTTAAAGGGCCACACATTGCATACATATATGTGCTATATATATATATATATATCTGTTATATATCATTTTGCTACTTCTGCAAACATATGATTGTTCTCTGAGAATACAGCCCATGGCAACATACAAAGTATTGAAAAGCAACTTGCTTTTAGGGTTTGCTAAACAAAGACTGAGTGGATGACCAGTGTCTCTTGCAGTTTTTACAGTTTTCACGCTCAACTAGCACAGAAAGGTTAAACTGCATTTAGCTAAAATCCTCCAAAAATTCTCAGCCATTGATGACCCAGGCCCCGTGGAAGTATTGTCTTCGGCATGATGCTTAGATCTCAGGGCCCCAGAAAAAAGTTAAGTGTTGAATTCCTCCCCCGGATGGTATTAAAGAACTGGAGCATTACCTGTGACCCAGGGGAAGGCTGGAGTATCTGGGACTTTGATGTCAGCGTTGATTAAAGCCTGGATATGAGCTAAATGAGCGGCCCGTGACTGCGCTTGGTTAGCTGTAGAAAGAGTCAAATATTCAAAGCCTAAAATTATAGTCTTAGATCTCTACCTTTAACGCTACCCGTGAGTCACGGGCAGGCTCACAGGGTCGTTCAGCTCTCTCCTGCCTTGCTCTGGGTCTCCTGCTGCAGGAAGATGTCTCTTCCCAGGGCTGTCTCAGAGCCATGCTCTGTGGTGGGGCAACACCTGAGCTCAGTTTTTCACATTACTGATGGCCAGGACCTTCCCATTCCTCTCCTCCACCTGTTGCCTCACTTTCTTGTGGTTTTTCTTCTCTCCAGCCTCTCCTGTCTCATTCCCAGCCTCCCATCTGCCTCTCCAGCCCCTTCTCCTGTCACTGCCCCCCTGACAATTACAACTTTCACGAGCTACAAGTGGTGAGAACTTTTCCCAGGTTATTTCATCTCCTGATAAATAGGAACAATTCTGCAGGCGCTCAGGGTGGGATGCTGCTGCGAGCTGAATGTGAGACTGCACCATGTCCTCACTTGAGTGCACATCCAGGCAGGAGAAAGTAAATCCCTCTATTCCCCTATGCCTCGCAAATCTGCATCTCTGCTAACCCTAGGAAATGTCTCCCAGACACACATGAATTGCCTTCTTTGTTTGACCTGTTTCCTATTTATTAAGCAGAGGGGACTTCCCCCAGTTTCTTTTTGGTCTCTTTCATCTTTTCTTTTTTTTTCTTTTTTTTTTTTTCCCCCATTGGCTTCTATACTCCGTTATAAATAAGAATTTCCTAATTATTTCTGATCTAACCCTTTAAAAGTTTCATGTGATGATGACACAGTAAGGAAATGAAAGGAGGAAGATATATTTGGGAATTGATCTGGTCACCCTCAGGCTTTGAAGTGGGAAAATTTTAGGTCTAGGCAATCCATTTCTGATGTAAATGTTTCAGTCATATATCTGGAGCCCCCATTAGCGAAGGGACAATCTGTCATAGGCTCTCCCTATATGAGATGCTTTGTGCCCTTCTTCTGAGAAGAGAGAGTTGTTAACACAGGAGGTGACTACTAAATTGAGGGACTGAAAACACCACTAATAATGTTCATTAACAGCAAGAGAATTACTTTTTTTTTTTTAACATAAACAGGAAACAGAGAGATTTGCTTTTATTGATATCCACAAGAAAAAAAAAAAAAAACAAAACAACAGCTATTAAGTCTCCAGATAAATATGTTTCCTTGCAACACAAGACGTGTAATTCCGTGGAAACAAGCACACAGACATAAACTGCAAAATGCTTGGGGGCATTTTTAACTTATCAGCATAGGAAACAGGGAAAGTAAGTATAAATGTCACAGAAGCTATAACCAAAATTAAGAGAGCATGCATTATGTTTAAATCTTACGGATAATGTGCTAAAGATTAAGTTGCATACTAATAACACACAGCACACGTTTTGAAGCGGCAGCACACAAATCGGATGAAAAGAACAAAAATAATTTAGAAACATAATATAAATTATCATCATATTAATATAGATCTGTGTCTGGTGCAATCCTTCTCGTATTTTTAGGAGGCTGTTAATTAAGAAACTGTGATACTAGTCCCATTTTTCTAAATTGCAAACAAAGCCCAAGGCCGCAGTTGCGTGTGAGAAGGATTTAACCTCTGCAAAATCCCACCGGGCACATTAGCCAGACAAAGTTTACTAAAACTGATGTCAGATTATAGAAATAACGATTCTAGCAGATACTCTCCTCGCTGATGCACTTTGGCAGCGTTGTCTCATTGTTAATACCGTAGGACGGAGTTGCGGGAGCTTCCCCATGGGAATCCCGCTGCGACCTCAAATATTAGCATAAACAGCTGAGTTTCTGCCAGGTTTGGTGACCCCGCGAAGCTCACTGGAGCTTGGAAAGCAGCACTGTCCTGTAAATGACTTGCTGATCGTTTGTCCTGGCCTTCCATACCCCTGGTGCAAGGTTGGAATAAAGGAAGCTAATAATTACATCTGTTCCTCCAGATGTGGCAGTGGAGCCTGTGGGCGGGCGTATTGCCTGGCTCTCATTTGCTCAAATTGATTTAAATTTTATGGGGTCTTTTTGAGGAGTAGGAGCAGTGCGAGGAACATAGATATACACATGGAAAGGTGGCAGTAATTATACATGTGAACCACGCAGGGTCTTTCCTCCTTTTTGTATTTTTAACTCCTGCACCAGAAAGGTCACGTCTTGACTTTCCGTAATTCCTAGAGAGAAACTAGTGAGAAGAGGCGCTTTCCAAAAGCCCTTCTCGGAGCAGAGGTAGATCCGTGTGATGCTCTGGCCATCTGAATCTTGACAATAAGGCAGGATGCCCTGAGTCCAGCATTTGTTCTGACACAGAACCTAAGAAAAGCTTGGTTAGCTTCCAAATTCCTGCATTTTCCTGCCTATTAAGCTGTCATACCTCTGGGGCAGCTTGATTCTGCAGCATCTATTTCCTGCAGAATTTTTTTGTAAAGAAACTTGAAGTTACCTTTCTCCTCCACATGTCTGGGAAAGGCACTGAACTCCATTCAGACATGTCCAGCATCGTAATGTGCCGGGGAAGAACCTCTGGGCACTCGCAGCTTCTTCAGGCACTGCCTGTTTTATTTGGATTCAGATATCCTTTAATTTATTAACTTTCCCTCTGCAAATTGTGCTGTGTTTCCAGCAGACCTAGTTTTGGAGGAAAACTTTACAGCACGGCTTTGCGGAACGCTTTTTGCAGGCGTCTCTAAAATAATAAAAGAGTTTCAATCAAAGGGAAGCGATTACGGAGGAAAAGGTGGGGAAAAAGCGAAATTGCTGTAAAGTTCAAAATGTTTCCAGCAATTACTAACAGTTTTCCAATGCATCTAAGTGTTGCAGTATGAATTATGTCTTCAAGCAGTTCTTGAGCCTTCACAATGCAGATTTTCAGATATGTTTGTTTATGACTGAGGCTTACTGCATAATGCAAATAATGTAGCAATACAGCAAGCGTGAAGCATGACATAAAAAATACGATTAATGTCAAGCTCACAGGCCCGGTGTCTGCGTGATGCGTCCTCAAAGCGCCCTTCGCCTCCCAGTTACACATTTGAAATCAGGAAGACATACCCTAATTTTCATTATCTTTGGATGCTCAGCGGTGTTTAATAAGAATGAAACTTACGCACGCATTTTCTCATAAAGATCAAATCTCGCTTGGGAAACTTGATAGCTTTTCTTCTGTGGCTCTTAATTCTTTTGGTAAATTAGCGACTGAAGAAAACATGCTAGTGGTAATTTGAATTAAAAACAGCAACAACGTTTGATAGAGTGCCTTACAGAGTCTCACTCTCAAAATTAATTCAGAATAGTTTGGGCATAAAAATTGCTATGCAAATTGAAAACTGCAAGCCTTAAGCATAACAAAACTGGACATCTATAGTGTTTTCTCAACCAAAAAGCCTTTCCTCCTCCATGGGAAAAACTTTCCAAAACACAGTAATTCTTTGTTTGTAGAGCTGTGGTCCTGACACGAGAACTCAAGACTTTTAAGAAAAGTTTATAGACTCTGTAGCTGTTCTAGATGCACAATCACAGTGTGATTTCCTATGCTGATGAGTTCAACCAAATTGCATTGCCTGACCCCTTGGGAGGTCTAGATTTGCCAGGATTCTGCTATTTAGAACACCTTCAGGTCTCTGACAGACACACCGCTTATTCTCAGTCATTTTTTCTTGTAGTTTCAAAATCCCCTACATCAGATTCCTCTGCTTGATCCTGTGCGAATTGAACAGAACTATTGTTGATGCTGTTTATGATTAGTATAAATAAATAAATGCATTTTATTAACAGGGTGCCAAGTTTTTAGACATGTTCTTCTCTGTTCCTGTCTGGATGCCTGAAGAGGAGCCCCAGTTTTCAAAGGAAGAGCCTTCCCAGAAACCTCCTTTGAAGTATGTTAAAGATACTTTAGAAATGCCGGCATTATTCATCACTATTATGTCACTGGACTGCTGAGCATTTTCTGCATCTCCAGAGCCTGTGGCAATAAGGCTCAGATGTTCTTCCAGTAGCAATTATACTTTCAGACATATATATCTTTGTAGTTAAATACACTTTATTATGAGCATATATCAAATGAGACATGTATTTTCAGGTGTAGTTGTTTTGGACGCTGACACATTGCAGGGCAGTCATTGTGACTTAAGCAAATGAAAGAGATATTCCTCGCCTTTGAAATGTTTGCAGAATTACTCAGTCCTTTCTGTAATGTAAATAAACAAGGCAAGAGGTTGTATGGATAGTCAACACTCCAACCTGGTACAGGATACAATGGGATAGATCTTCCCAATTCTGTTACTTCTAGCAGAGCTGGAATGATTGATGTTAACTGCTTGCAACTGAAGAGACTTTACCTGGAGGAAAAGGCCGACTGCTTTGTATGGAGAGGCAAGAAAACAAACATTGTGTTCCTTAACATGCATCCTCCACAAAAAAGAGAGGAAGAGAAGCTGTCAAGCGGGCCATACTTTTGCATTGTAAGGCCCAGAGACCAAAGGGGTCAATTCCTCTTGAAACCGGAGACTGAGTTTTGACCTCCAGAAGCAGTTCAGTGTTTTAAGCTCATCCAGGGGTTTGTCATTCAGAAACAGGATAATTTTGGTGGGGGTGGGCATGGAGCTGCATCTGTCCCTCTGCCCACCTGGAGACCTCACTGTGAGCCAACTTGTGCTGCTCCATTTAGGGATGATGCTCAGGAACATCTCAGGGATCAGAGATGTCTCGGGAAACAGGAGTTTGCTGTGATAGAGGGATTTTTAAACATGGAGGAACATTTATTACTACCCTTGTATGAAGTTTGCTCAGCAATGAGATCCCACATGGATAACAGCCAACTGTGAGCCAACTATGCTTTATGCCTGTTTTTTATGGAATCTGAGACTTGTGTGGCTCAAGATCCCACAAACATGCGGCCTTGGGTGCTTCCTATTCCAACTATCTTTGATACAAGGCTTGGAGGAAAGCTTTGAAGATGGATTTTTCTGGGGCTCTAGCATTTGTAAGAGGGGACTCATTACAAAGATGCCCTTTGATGAAAATCTGTGGGCTTGGCAGCTTGGTGAGGGCACAGTCACGCATTAGCTGTGTCTGCACCCAGAGCCGGCAGGACAGAACCAAGCTCAGCTACAGAGGACATTCAGACATCTGCTGGACTCTCAGCTGGACTCATTTGCTTTGGTGCAGCCCCTAGCTTTGCATTTGGGGCTCAGGTACCTCTGTGGCTACAAGCCCATGGGTTGAACCAGCGTGCATGGTGGGAGCCTGGCTGGAGGGCTCCCTTGTTTCAGTGAGACATGACAAAATCATAAGACGCTTCTTCCCACTCCCCCTTCCCATGGCATCTTTTGGTGATGTAAATATTTAGGTCTCTCTGCAAACACCTTCCTTCACGCTCCACTGATTGCAGTTGATGGTCTTCAGCTCCATAATATACAGCCTCTTTGGTGTGATGTGTGGTTGAATGACTTGCAAACGTGGACAAGGAAGGCATTACTGCTTTGTTGCAGGTGACAGATATTATTTGAGGTGGTAAATTTCCCTAGCCAGGATAGGGCCAACAACTTATTAATGGGAAATGCTCAATAATACTTACTTTCACCAGAATTCAGTTGCCAAACCCACCCACTGGCGATCAGCAACACCTAAAGGCAGTTCTGTTCTGAAAAACTTTCCATCTGATACTTTAACTGCCATTTTCAAGCCCTGAATGGGCACTTGACTGTGCTGGCTCTGCCTGACTGTATTTCATTGCCTGAGATAGACTTGAGGATACTGCCTGAAAGACACTCATCCCTCCCATCCCAGCCAACACTTCAACCATTGTGGAGGTTGACCCAGAATTTCTATTCTGGCCCTAACCTATCTTCCTGCCCCATGTGTTTCCATGAAAATTTTCCATGTTTATGAATCTGCATTTTCTCATGAGAAACTGCTTCATCAAAACATCCCCTATCAGCTGCAGTTTTGTTTCACTTCAAAGACAAACGCTATGGCAAGACCTGCATGCTGGGAAATTTTTAAGTCAGATGTCTTGAATGTTAAAAGGAGCCTTTTTGGGGGAGGTTTCTACACAACACATAATGCCCAGCATTAAGTATTTGAGGTAAACCACATTAAACTAGAATAGCATCAACAGTATGTAACATTTAGCGCTGCCTGAACTGTGACCCAGAGCCATCAGGTTTTTTTCTCATCATAAACTGTGGTGCCTCCAAAGTGCTGGCTGTCTAGAACAGTGTTTAAACCCATATTCTTACTAAACTCCCCTATTTGCTTGCAAATAAAACAGTGTGCATGTTGACTATTGACATGTCGGGTTGCTAGTGCGTTTGTCTGAGTAGGGGCAGTGGAGAAGATGTTTGGCTCTGTCTAGAAACCTGGATATGGTTCTTGTTCTTGTGCTGACTCCCATGTCATGTTGCAAACAGGGACTTGGCCACTCTGTCTGGAGAGGCAAAGACAGTCATGTGCAATGTTACCCATCTCCTCACCATGATCTGGAGGAAAATATAGCTGCCAAGGCAAGCGGGAAGAGAAGGTGGAAGAACACCACCATCAAAAAGGGAATATGACAGTGAAGTACCCTCTCCAGATCCAAGATATTTGAAATCGTTCAGCTATATCTGCTTGAAGTCAAGACTTTGGTGGTAGGAGAGTGGCTGGAGACTGTGACAGAGGAGACAGTCTTTGAGTCACAGACCTTTGTGTCAGGTACGCTGGAGGCATAACCCTAACATGGCTTATTTTCATGGAAAGGACCACCAGAATAGTTACATTAACACTGTGACAAAAGTCAAGTGGGTTCTCCTCTTCCAGAGCAAGTTCATTATCCATGCTGAGATAAGGATCACTGTCCTTTGCCATCACAGTTCACATCTTACTGCCACAGACAAAAACATCTCTGGCTTCTCCAAGCAGTTGTCCAAGGCTGCCTTCAGCTTCAGGCACATATCCATTCCACATTCACAGGATTTTCTTTCAACTCTTACAACAAAGGGCTTATTTATTTACAAAAATGAAAGACAAGTTAGATTTTGAGATGTATGTGTATGCTGTAAATCAGTGTACCAGCCCAGCCTAAGCTCTCAGAAATAGTGCTAAGCCTTTTATCTCAAAACCGGGCTACCTCTGATAAAGCGTTTTGGTCCAGCGTGTGTGCAAATTTGTGCTACTTTAAAACTGGGGATATCGCAGCTCTCTGCGCCGACTGTCATTTCCAGCATGGAGCTAGAAGATGTTAAACAGCAGCTACAAAGATTAAACATTTAAAATCAGCAGGTCTGGATAACCTGCACCTGTGATTTTTAAGACAGTTAACTGAAGAGAACCAAGGAGCAGAAATGGTGATTTTTCAGCACCCTGGAAAACTTCCAGCAGTTCCCAGAAAACTGGAAGAAAGTCAATGGCATGTCAGTACTTTAAAAACCTGTAGCAGGAAGCTCGGATATTACAAGCGTATCAGAACTATTTGGAAACAAAACAAAATGTTGAATTGTGAGTATAGGACTTGATTTTAAGGATAGAAATAAAACTGTGTCAAAACAAAACTGGTTTATGGAAAACAAATCTTGTGAAACTAAAATAATATCTTCTTGTAATAAGACTGACCATTGCTGGAGACAAGTTGCTGAAGTAAAGGGATAATTTTTTGCAGAAACTCTAAAGCACCAGAAATTTCATGTTTAGACTAAGACTGAAAAAGATAAAGAAATATTTCAATTGCTTAGCCAAAAACTTATAGAAATAGCTCTTGGATTCCAAAATAACTAAACACTTCTGACAAAAACCATCTCTCCTTTGCTATAAATTTTGAAACACTGGAAAAGGTAAGATCCATGTTGCTTGCCCATGTAAATGGATTTTTGCATAAATGAGGCAAAAACGAATGATAGCAGGATAGTGATGGGTTCGATTGCTGCTGAGCAGCTCAAGTTATGCAAATATACAAATACTGTTTCAACAAATGAATAAAGGGCAATAACAGGTAAGTTCACCAATAAGCCTTTGTTTGGGATGCTCTTTCTCATATATTCTCTCTTAAATAGTCAGCCTGTGGCATTATGCACCAAAATAAATACAAGTTAGTCGTCTGCTGCACATCAGCAGTATGCACCAGATGTTTGAAAGCTGTGAATACATTTAAAATGCCATTTTACAGTGTCTGATTATTAAACAGGATGAAAATTTTGGGCTCCATGCAGGAAGCTGCAGTGACTGTCTTATCTATGAAGGATTCATTTAATTTGTGCCAGAATGGCTGCATCTCCCTGCTGCCAGAGAAAGTGGTGGAAATTAGCAGAGTCACACTCGTACATGCACAGAGATGGTGAGTTTAAGTTGGTCCAAACCCAGCAGACCTGCAAATTGAGAAAAGTGAATGAATCCTGGTTAAAACCCTGTGTAGACATTCCCAGGTGGAATGAAGTTGGTCTTATGGCATTGAATTCGCTGGTGGGTGTAGCAATCGCCCCTCAGTCTCAGCTGAGAGTTTTTAGATATCTGCTACTGGTGTTTCCCACTCTGGATGACCCCATGAAATGCAGCCAGAGTCCGATGAACACAAAGGACCACATAATAATGGAATTACATGGGGTTGGAAGGGACCTCTGGAGATCATCTAGTCCAACCCCCCTGCCAAAGCAGGTCCATCCAGAGCAGGTTGCACAGGAACTTGTCCAAGCGGGTTTTGAATGTCTCCAGAGGAGACTCCACCACCTCTCTGGGCAGCCTATTCCAGTGCTCTGGCACCCTCACTGTAAAGAAGGTCCTCCTCATGTTTAGATGGAACTTCTTACATTCAAGTGTGTGCCCGTTTCCTCTTGTCCTGTCACTGGGCACCACTGAAAAAAGACTGGCCCCATCTTCTTGACACCCACCCTTTAATCACAATGTTAATAATCATAATGTTAAACGTTGCCACCATGAAGGTGGGAGATGTGGAGTTTATTTCACTTTTCATTGGTCTGGAAAGCCCAGATTTAGGGTGGGTACATCTCCAATTCTCTAACCACTGCCTGCCATAAAACATTTTTCAGAGAGAAGTCCCGAGTCCTAGCCCATGGAGTGTTTTCTGCAGTGGACTTGCTTGTTCCTCCCCCAAACCCTCAGTATCTCTGAGTAAATGCAATAATTTTCTAATGTGCCTGAGGAACTGGATAAGCAAATGACAAGCAGAACATCCAAATATTTTTTCATCAGGAAATTGGAGTTTTACATAGGATTTTTTTATTGCAAAAGTGGCTTCTTTAAAACATGGCAACATTTTTTGGAAGGCTTTAAGTTGGATAAAACTCACGAGATTTTAATTTTTCAGAAGTTTTCAGGCTATGATCAGTTTAGTGCTTAAAATCTGGCCAAAATCTTAACCAAAAAACCTAGCGTGATTTTCTTTTTTGCTTATGCATAAATCTTACTGGGAACAGGATCCATGCTAAAAGAAAACACAGAAGGGCTTCTCTAAAGTGCTTCGGTTTACTACAACTGCCACAAAGTAAATTTATGGAAATTTTTTAAGAGCAAAAGAGGAATGTGTGAATTCAGATCCAGAGGTGAAGCAGAAATGGAGGAGGATGTTGGCAATTTTTATTCCACTTGTGAAGTAAAAAGGGACTGGTTTTTAATTCACATTTCTAAGGTACCTAGTTTTTTATAACATATTCATTGAAAAACAGAGAGAAAATATGGTGTGGCTCCTGTGTGATAGAGGTAACTAAAATCTAGATGCATAAATGCAGAAGCACATATGGAAATAGTATACTGTTTAGAAAAAGCTAATTGGTGGAAACCTATGAAAATATTCAAGTGATGTTTCCATTCACCTCCATGTTATCAGTTAATAGATACGTAATGAAAATTCAGATAAGAAGACAGCACCAAAAATCCAAAGCTGTCGTTTCTGACACTGCTGTCTACCTCTTTAGCAGCCAGGATTTTGCACGTGGACTGTTCCCTTGGCAGACACAGAAATCCCTTTTTGTTATATTTTCTCTCTCGCCTGCTCGCTGCTTCCTGTCTGCATGTGATGACGAGATGTCATTTCAGCACACGGCGCGGAGACGTCTGACAACAGCCACCACACCGTCCCAGCTTGAGCTACTTTGGCTGCCAGAACTGGGACACCTTGGGTATGAAAGCGTCCAACCCGTAGTCTAACGCTGAGAAATATTAGTCCAGATGTTGCAGATGTGGGAAAGCATCACCATCGGTGGAGGAAGGAGCAGGTGGCCGGCTGCCAGATGACATTGTCCACGAAGCTGCACCAATGCCACCAAGCCCATAGGTCCCAAGGTCTTCCCAGCTGTGACATGGAGTGAAAAATGCAGAGAGGGGTCTGGTGCCACGCGTAGTGCCTCAGAGGGCTGGGGTGGAAAGCAAGGTTTCTCTTATCGATCAGACCACAAAGGTAACAACTTCTATTAGATTCCTTTTCCTGTGTCCATGCAAGGCGATGGCAAAACGCTACATGGTAGGATGCTCTTCAGAGCTTCGTATTGCTGGCAAAAGTCTCCTTTTGCAAAAAGTTGTGCTGACTAGGACTATGTAATTAATTTTTATTGCTTCATTGAACCATGGTATTTATTTGGAGTACACTGCATGGTCTAGTGATGTCACTTTTTTCTTAACCTCTAATATTGACTGGTGCAGTATGGTTGCCTGCTACTGTAGCATGCACAGCAAAATCATAGAATCATAGCATTTTCTAGGTTGGAAGGGACATTTCAGGTCATCGAGTCCAACCATCAAAGCATCCACAGCCCCCCACAGTGAGGGTCCGCAGCAGGATGCGTACGTGCAGGGCTATGACAGCACTGGAGGGTACCCACCGTGATGGGAAGCAGAGCAGGGGCATTGAAGCTCCAGAGGGGTGGCAGGGGGGCATGAACTTAGGTTTGGATTTGTGGAAGGTAGATTATGCAGTGAAAGGATGGGTGCTGTGGAAAAAAGCAGAGCAGGGGCATTGAAGCTCCAGAGGGGTGGCAGGGGGGCATGAACTTAGGTTTGGATTTGTGGAAGGTAGATTATGCAGTGAAAGGAGCAGGTTGTCCCCAGGAAGGGAAAGTAGGGGTTAGAAATTCTTGCAGCCACCTCCTTGCCTGTGTGCCAGGCTGCCTGACTGCCACCAGCACGGCAGCTTGCTGTAGCCACCAGTGGGGACACCTCAGCAGAAAATGTCAGAACACAGGCGATGAAAGCAAACCACCTCCATTTTTGACATTCACTTGTAGTGGAGCCTCAGCAGAGTCCAGGGGTGGAGCCTGTCTCCCAGTGGACACCAGGGCTTGGAAAGAAACCTGAGAGGTCATTTACCACACTCTCCTAAGACATTTTCAGTTTTCCCTGGATAATTCACCAGAGAAGCTTGTCCAGACACATTGCTAGGGATCCCTTGCCTCCTTTAGCAATGTCTTCCAACTGAAGAACACTTTTCCTATTGCCTGACGTAAATCACTCTAACACCCCTAAGTCTCTTGCCATGTCCCCCTGGGATGAGAGGAAGAGTTTGGGCTGTCCTCCTTCCAGCTACTTCTTACATATCTGAAGACTGTTATTATGTCTGCCTTTTTTCTTATTGAGGCAACCATGACAATAGCAATGTTCTTTAAGCTTTGTAATCAATAGACACGGAAAGAAAAATCATTCAGATTGATTGACTCTTGAGGGAAGCAAATTCTTTGGCCTAGTTTGTAGCAAAGTGATTTCCTGGCTGACCAGGCGATTGCTCTCAGGGAGGGACGGGGAGATGGGAATATCTCTGGGCTGTGCAAACTGGGAGGGCAATTGGACACCGGTGCAAAAATACCTGTTTACCTGTGGGGGTTTTTTATGGTTCTTTTCTGTGGCAACTGAAGAACAATTTTCAGAGGTACTTAGCCATTCAGTTTAAAAAGAAAGGCAAACCCGGCCTCAGAAAGGATTTAAAAGTGCTCCATCATCTTCAAAGCTCTTATCCCCTCATAACTTCAGGGACTGTAGTGTGGAGCTGTGAGTCCTGCTCACACAGGACAGTGCGTGGAGGGAAACATGTGGCAATGGCATGTTTCAAAAGATCACATTCTCCTAAAGGAAGCCAGCAAAGCAGACTCGGTGTCACCTGGGCCAAGCTTTTGGCAGAGTGGAGGTCCTCTGCGTTTCACACATCATGTCCTGCCTGCACAGGCTCTTGCACGGTCGTCCCAGACCCTCAGAGGCAATTTTTCAACGTGAACAAAGAAAAAGGAGCACGAAGTAATTATTACATAGTTTTAGTTCACACACTCCTCATCTGATGCTTAAAATAAAAGCTTCAACGGAAGAGGGTCAGACTGCAACAAAAGCCACAGTGGTAAGTGCCGTGAAGGTCTACAGTATAATGAGTGTTAAGTTGCATTTGATTCAATAGTTTTATTGTAATGTCATTGATCAATAAAACATTCTGAGATTTTATACAAATTAAAGCTTCAAAGTCTCACTTCAGTATTGGTTTTATTTTTTAAGTCAGTCAGTCATTGATGAAGATGGCATATGCTGCCATGCTAATCAATTCGTTATTCCATGCAAATACCAGCAAATAAATTTAAATATGATTAATTGAATTATGTTAATACTAACACAGATGCATGCACTTCCATCAACTTGAAACAGGGTATAATCAAGTAATTAAAAACTAGCCTCTGGATACTGGGAGATTTTTAAAGAACACAAAGAGAGTAGAATTCTGGGGACTGAGCGATGACTGTACAGCTCACAAGTGCAACAGATCCATTAACAAAACAACCAGCTTTTCAACTTACTGTTGGCTATAACCAATGTGTTTCTCAACTGTAATGCGAGATAAGAACACGACAGTTATTAATTTCAATGACTCATTAAATAATAGAGAACAAGTACATATAGCTTTATCTCATCTCTATAACCACCGTAATCAATGTGCCCACAACTTGAAGGAACACTCTGTTGTCATTGACTGTCAAAATAAGCTACAGCTGAGAACTGGCTAGGTTTCTGATTAAAATAATCTGGCAAACTGAAGCAAATTAACCCCGTAGTGAAAATAACGCAGTCGCTTCAACGGGTAAAAGCGGCTTATTATGTGCAATGCTGTAGCCAGTGCTTAGATAATACTCTGCAGAGCAATGCAAGGAGAAGGGTCACAGTCTGGCACCTTCCTGACACTCTGAGGAATTGGGGGGTGTGGGATTTTGTTTGGATTTGCACATACACACACCCCCACGCAAATAATATGAGAAATGCTCACTGAGTCCGTTTCAAAATTTCTTTCGCTGGGTGCTATAGCATTGTTTTCATTGGTTTCACTGAAAAATACTGATATTCCATAATGCAACCAATTCTATTTGTGAAGCTTATGGCCCACTGAAGCAATATGTTCATGCAACTTGTCACAACAATGGCCTAATTTGCCTCTTTTAGGAAGGAAAACATAATCCTCTGGCAACATGCAAAATATTTTATTTTTTCTATGACAATTAAGGCTGTATAATGAAGAAGAAATGTATCCCTATAGCTGGGGCTCTAAACAGCCGTGGCAGATTTGTGTTCGGTTTCACCTTTGACAAGTTTTTCCTTAATCTTGCTGTATCTATAAAATTTTGGTAATGCTACTCTACCACTCTTTGTCTCGTGTTTGGACTGTAGCTCTTCAAGGCAAGAGCTGTCTCTTTTTATGTGCAGTACTGCCAACTTAAGATGTTTTTCACATGTCTCATGATATTTGATGTTTTCCCCAGCTCTTGTCATTATGTGAGAATCTCAGCATTCATTTAAAAAAGAAAAGTTCCAGTCCTAATGGATGTAGATAAAAGCTCAAATATGGGCCATGCATATACGGTAAGCCTCAAAGAGTAGGAAAAAAAAGAGGATGACAAATAACATGAACCCTATGTTTTTATAGCTACTGATAGATCAGTGTTTGTTTGACCATTTTTAGTTGATTAGTTGTGAACCCTTAGCTCCGGGGTTCTTTTTCAGTACATACAGCACAGAAAACAAAGCTGTTCTTACCTTCAGGGGCTGGCAGAGTGGTCGGAGAAATCCCCATTGTGGGACCTCTGTCCTGCCTTTGGCCATCTGACTATGGACTTCTCTGCCTGGGGCTAAGGCTGCTGGAGTCAGTTTGGCTCCTCACATCTCCACAGCATTTGGGAAAAGTCCATGTCTATCCTGTATAACCCAGCACACCGTTAGTAAAAAGCTCATATCACTGCTTGGCTGGTACAGGGGACTCAGTCCTAGCATCCTCTCAACACCTCTTCTTTTTCCTTAAATAATTCTTTTTCTCTCTGAGCGGGGATTATTTTGGGGGAGGGAGGAGGTAAGATTTGGCATGGTGTGCACTGTCTGCAAGCACCTACTTCTGATGCTGGTCCACCCCTGACAACTAAGTGGTGTTCAGCTGATAGGAGAGCTCTGTGCTCACCACGTCTCCTCTGCGGTGAAGCAGTTATGTCAAGACTGCCTGGCAATTTTATTCTTGCAAGGGCAGCCTCTCCCTGGTAGTCCATGGCCTTGCTTTCAGGTGGTGCCATCCTACCTGTAGAAAAAAAGCCACTTCCCTTTTGACATTTATAGATTCAAGAGGCACTTCTCCAGCAACGCTGTGTTTTGAAGAAAAATACTCTGAAATGTGATGGAGATCCAGGGGGGGAAGGAAAATGAGGGAGGAAGGAAAGGAAGCAGCATTCTCACTCAAAGACAAATATCTGCATCCATAAGAAATGAAAGAGAGGAAAACCCAGAGCTTTGTTTTCCCTTAAGCTCCGCTTTATTCACAGTAGCAGCTTCCTTTTCCCTGTGACAAAAGCAAATGTCTGTATGTATATCTTGGACCCTTGGACCCTTGTTCAGCTATAAGCAGCGTTTTTCAGTATGGATTTCTCTTGTTGTGGATTGCTTTTCCTGTTGTGCCTCAGTGACGTTGTTTTGGGCAGGAGATGTGCATTCTTTTCCCTTGCTCCTCCCTGCAGAGCAGGGCACTGCAAATCCCACGCGGCTGCAATACCTGCCATAGCTGGGATTTTGGCCTGCAGTGTAACCATTGACTGTGGTCTGCTGAAGAGCATAACCATTTCTGTGATTTCTGCTGCAGGAAAAGTAACTTGATCTTTTCCTGCAAGTTTTGTGGTAGATTAGATTCGGGCTGACACCACAACTGAGGGATATGCTTCTGTGACTCCAGTGCAGCACTCCTCCATGTGGTATTCAAGCTGGCAACCTAGTGTGGAAATCACATCTTTAACCTTGGTTTCCCTATCTGAAATGACACTTAATTTCCTGTTCTAAAGCAGCATGAGATCCTTTGAAAGAATGCACATGATGTCTTATAAGCGAAATGCTGTTGATCCTTTTTGATTTCAAGCAGCATGAACTCCTTTTTGCCTTTCCCATATTGCCTGTTTCTTTGCTGCAGTGTGAAATTTACACTACTGGATAGGAAAGTGTCTTGGGTACGATACACTAATAAATTAGGTCATGGTACCTGATGTCTTGTAGCACATCTGTCCCTTTGCAGGAGAAGCAGAAATGGTGGGAGGATCCTGCACGAGTCCTGTGATCTTATTGTTCACAAGGTACACGGTGGAGGAGATTATCTGTTGAAGAGCAATAACTGTTCCAGGTTTCCTGAACTGTCAATGAGCTGCAGGCGCCGGAGTAAAATCATCTCATATTCTGATCTACATCTACAATACAGCTGTGTTCCTCCTGGCTACCAATTTAGGAACCCCTAAGAGTGGAGGGGGAAACCCTGGTATTTTCAGGGAGTGATTCATCATAAGAATTGTAGACATCTGCTTTAGGGTTAAATGAATCATATACCTGAAATGCCTCTTTTCTTCCTACATATATGCTTAACAACCATCTCAGATACAGATGTGTTCACTGTAGCCACCTACATCTCATCACATGAAGTCCACACCAGTGGACTCATTTCTGATCTGGAAAGTACTTTAGACCTCACAGATGGGCCTGCCCGTCCATGAACTCCTCTGAAAATGACCTTACCATCAAGCTCATTGTCTTCCCTAAAACTCATGCTTGGCATTGCTTCAGGTGAGAGGCATTATCATTTCCATTTTATCGTTACTGTCCTTATAATGGCTGGGTAAATAAGACATTATGAAAAACAGATAGCAGCTGTTCCTTTGAGGTTTGCACTTTGGACTGTGGCTGTGGCCTACTTAAGTTATCATTTACTGTGATTTATGCTGAAGAAACTTAAGCTGATCTTCTTCATCAACATTTTGCAGCCTTGACCATGTGTGCTCTTAACTACAATTATAAACTTGGTTTTCCATCAGTACATCAGCTAAATCTGACTTTCCTTTGACTTCCACTAGGATTGGACTAGACTCCTCAGGGTCTCTCTGAATAACATTCCTAGAAGTCATACTGGACATTTTCCAAAGTATAATAACGGTCTCCTTATTTTTTAAGAACCCAAACCTCTTGTGTTGTAGAACGTGGTAGCAGAACTGCAGGACCAAGGAAGGATGATAACAGCAAATCTTCTCAAACATATTTGAACCACCAAATATCTATAATTTGCAGTTCCAAGGGCACTGCCTTGGGATTTTAACAGGGATGGTATGCCACCTCTGCATGCCCAGGGTTAACAACAACGTAAACACTGGTGAAATAAATGGGGCTCTTGGCCAGTGTAAGCAAGCTCCTCATTGCTAGTGTCCTACAGTCAAGAACCTCTTCCTATTTCTTAGTCTAGTGACAGCTTTCATCCCTGAAGCCCAAGACTTCCTCATCGGCAGCTTGAGTGTCAGCACAACTTCTAAAGCAACCAGTAGAGCCTGATACTACAATGTATTGAGTTCTTCATGGTCTTACGTCAGTTCCTCTCTAGGTACATGTGGCTCAGCAGTAGCATTTTGAGTAAAGGGATTGCGGTTGTTCGCCCAGGTTTGTAATTTTGCCCTTGTGAAAGTTAAATGAAGCCTGGCTGACCTCTATGGTTTCCCTTAACAGACCTTTTTCAGTCAGAATAACAAACCTCCTCTTTGAGTTACATTAAGACCCAAAGCCGCAAACACAGGCCAGGGACAAGACTACTCAGAGCTAGATAGTCAGGAGGTATTCACTGGGGGAGGACGCATACAAGTGCAGGAGGTGAATATTATTCTGGTGGAGCAACATGTCTAGCACAGCAGGAGCTGAAATAATCCAGAAAGACTTGCAAAGAAGGCCCACAGATAGCACTTGCTGTACAACCCCAGGAGAAGCATTGGGAGAGATGTCTGTGCCGGCTGGAAGGAGGACCTGAGCAACCAGTACAAAAACTTCCTTCTGGTGTGTGATTCCTCCATGTATGGCTGCAGAAAAAACGGAACTGCGTGCTCTTTATGAGAGGTACAGACACAACAAGGAAATGCCATATTCCATGATCAGCTCCTCCTTGAGCTGGATTCAACTTTCAAGACCCAGATTACTGGCAGGTGACTTTTATGGAAGGAGCTGAGGGATTGCACGCTGCATGCCTCCACCTCAGGTCATCCCTGATGAAATGGCCAGGCACACAAAACCAAAACTGTCAGGGTGAAAACACTGAGGAAAATAAAGTCCTGGGTATTTAGGCAGTCAGGGGATGAATGCGATCAATCAGTGTGATGCAGCCAGAAAAATACAAATGTAATTGTGGGGTGCATCAGCTCAATATTTCTTGCAGTTGGAGGTGTGCTCATGCTGCTATGCAAGCGATCTGCACTACTCTGTACAAGTCCATAATCAAAAATGTGAACTCCAGGTGAGAGAAGGGCAAAGGGTCATTCAAAAGAAGAGAGGGGTGGAGCACTCTTCCCACAAGAACAGAATAAAAGAGCGTGGGTGGCTTAGAATAGAAACTGGAGTTATGATAGCTCTGTATATATCTGTTAAATGGCTTATCACCAGGTAGTCATTAAAGAATTAAGAATTATCTAAGTGAGACAGCGATACTAGCACAAGGACAAATGAGAGGAAAGTGGCAATGAGTAATTTTGAGTGGGAATTAAAAAAACAAGTTCTCATTCTCAGATGCCCTAGAACGTATTTCCTGTTGGAGTAAGGAATCATGATGTCTAAGGTTTTTAAAGTGGGCTTGTTGTGACTAAGTGACAGTAGACAGCTTCCTAGTGTATCCTACTTTTGTCTTTTAAAAGAATACAGGCAGAAAGGAAAGCTCAACATTTTGTTGACAAGAAGGTCTTTATCAATGACAGGAAAAGTAACCTAGAAGAGCAGCCATTCATGTTTAGAGCCTTGAGACAGGGACGCTCTTCTTCACCTAGACCCCAAACACATTTTTTTAGGCTCAAAGACCGTCGAAGAACAATTTGAAGCCAGACAATTATTTTCTGACTTCTCAGAGATACTCTTTGCCATTTGTAAAATTTGCAGTAAGCAATCTAAAGCGATTAATTGATGTCAGGAGCACCCAGGGTACACAAAGGGTTGTGTTCTGTGCAGTAATCTTACTCCCTGGACAAAATCCTGGCTTCAGTGAAGTCAAGGTGAGTTCCATCCTCAAGCATTTATTTTTTTTCTTCAGTGTTTTGACACGCATTCATGCTTGCTGTTAGTCACCACATCTCAGAGAAAAAGGCAGAACCTGGTAGGGTGGCTCAGGAGTATTTATGCCCTAAAAAACAGAAAAAATGCCAAAACAAAAAGGATGGCATTAGAATAGAGTTCAAAGATAATTTTTTTTCGGCCTTAAAAAAATTATCCATCTATCCATGACACTGTAAATGTAATTTCCCTGTGACAGACTAAAACTCTCAGTGAGCAATGCTTTTTCTCAGAGGTGTTTTTTTTTTTTACTTTGTAGTTCTTCAATCTTCTTTTTTTGCCACTTCTCCTTCAAATGTTCTGTTTGGGTTTTGTTTATGTTTTTTATCTTCCCCCTTCCCCCCCCCCCATTCCTTTCACCCAGCTGGAGACACGAAATATAAAGAAAAGCACCTGGCAATTCAGATGAGTTTGAATAGTTTAATGTCCTTTCTAGCTTTAAATTCTTTAGGGTTTTGCCTCCTTCTTAAAAGACATTTCTGATTCACTTACCTGAGATTATGCAAATTGCTAAACTCTGAGCAGTAAGGTTTATTTCCCTGAATAAAATTAGCAGACACTTACTAATAAGAAGCATTTACATTTAAACAGTGGATTTTATCTCACTGGATCCCAAAGCACTGCTGAACTGTAGTAGAACTATGAAACTGAGAAACATTCTTGAGCTGCTGTTTCTCCTCCCATTCTCACTAATTTTGCCCACTGACATTCATGGAGTTATTCCTACTTCATACCAGTGGAAACCAGAGGCAATCCAACCCATAACTTCTTACAATCTTTTAACAAAGTTAATTAACTTATCCTGGACCATTTATCACCTGATCATGAAATCTTTCTGCATGTTTTCTCCAGTGGCCTTCCTCCATATATTCACAAAAACATATGATGAAAAAAGGATCAAAAATGGGCTTTTTTCAAAGCCATAGCTAGTTTGCATGTAGCTGGCAGGACATTACTGCCCATCCTAGACTTGCTTGGTAGCTTTCCTAGAGTATGTCCTTCAAAAGTCTGTGTTTCCTACTGTCTCTTAAGATTTTGAATACACCTGCCTCTAGGTACATTCCTAAAAAGGAAGCAGTTTTTCTCTTTTCGCTTTATTTGTCCTTTAACAGTAGCTGGGACTCTTAGAATCCCACCCCTTGTTTGGTGGACAGTGTCTTTATGTGTTTAAAGCTATTAACAAGAACTAGTTTTCTGTGCAGCCTGTTTTGTCCCTCTCCATTTATTCCCCACTTCCATGAGCACAGGCTCACCTGAGCTCGTCCTCATCCTGTCCTGATGCCTGGTATCCCTGTCTGGGGTTTTTTCACACTTCAAATTGACCTATAGAGAGACTTATGATACACACACACATACATCTACTAGCTATATATTTGGTCCCATATTATGATATGTACTTTATGGACATATGTACATGTTTATGATATAGTAAACTTTTAATACAATTCAAATTCACGCTCAAAAGACAGCCAATGGGAATGTCAGAAGCTGTTGGCCACTCCTCAATGGAGATAAATGCTTCCGTCAGACTCCAAGAAGAAAACGCTGCATTTTGAATAATTATCACCATTTCTTGGTAAAATCTTGCTTTTGTTTTCTAACACCTCATTGCATTACCAGACCAAGTGACAACACAGAAAAATTTCAAGTATTTGTCTTTTCTTAAATGCAACATTATCCTGTAGCCTGGAAATAAATAGTAATGTTGTCATGATATCCAGCAAATTAGCCAGCTTTTAAAGCTGTTTTTCAGAGATTTCTGAGAAAAGGCTGTGGAAATAAATAGTAATGTTGTCATGATATCGAGCAAATTAACCAATTTTTAAAGCTGTTTTTCAGAGATTTGAGAAAAGGCTAAAATCTGTTGTATCAAATTTTCAGGTAAAAAAGGCTGAAGCTGGATTATTGATATACCTGCTTGGTTTCATTAGTGTGCTTTTTGCAGTTGTCCCTGCGTTTGCCTGAATTTGTGCATTAGGCTCAAAAAAAAAAAAAAATTGGCAGAGAGCAAAGCTTTCTGATAAAGATGTAGGCCTTGAGCCCCAGCCAAGTGTCAGCAGGGGCCTTTTTATGAACTCCGGTAGGAATTGGATCATGCCTCCCTGGCATGAAAACCTAATGTATCACCCGCCAAACATGGAGCTCGGCTATTAGAAGCCCTGAACGGAAAAATCACCAAATGGGCTTTGTTCTTTGCCTTGAATAATAGTTCTGGATGTGTGGCCTTTGTTATTACTATGTTGACAAGAGACACCTAA
Source organism: Calidris pugnax (assembly GCF_001431845.1). Taxonomy (NCBI): domain Eukaryota; kingdom Metazoa; phylum Chordata; class Aves; order Charadriiformes; family Scolopacidae; genus Calidris; species Calidris pugnax. The sequence continues at coordinate 1,465,053 of NW_015090868.1, read as the reverse complement.
TGAGATTAGGAGGGCTTTAAGGAAGGCAGTAGTAATTGGCTGGGAGAGCCCTGAGCAGACTGGCTGGCCATGAGGAAAGGTGGCTTCCCCTACAGTTACCAAGACTACAAGGAGCTTTAGCAGGTGGAACAAGAGAAGAGAAAACCAAAGTTCTGAGTTTAGTGCTGAGGTGGGAATCGTAATCAAGTTGGATAGAGAAGGCTGTATTCAGGCATTTGGGGAGACGTTCAGCCATCCCGGTGACACTGGGGCCGTGTGGGATAGATGGTGGGCACGGAGCAGAAGCAGGCCACAAGCCTGGTGCCACTGGAAGGGGAGGGAGAAGAAAGGAGACCACATTAGAATAGTTTAAAGCACTATTTGTCATAAACACCCTTCATGTTCGGTCATGAAATGAGGCAGCAGATATGAGACAAGAGACTAGAGATGTTAATTCCATTTGTAAAGCATGAGAAAAATAAATACTTTGCTATTCGTTTGCAGCTAAACATCAGCTCGCACACGTCTAATTAATTAACATGGCAGTTAATTAACAGGACAGTTTTGATCTGCCATAGCAAAGCTTTGAAATACAGTGGCTCGCTAAGTCATTTATTTCAGTCGAAATTAAAAGCAAATATTTTTTTATTGGCCCATGTGCAGAGCTCCCTATTACCCTAATGGCATCAGCGTGGCATCCCAGTCATCTGAATCCAGTCAGAATTAATCTGAGATTACAAAAGGTAAATAAAGGTCGATCTAGGTCAGGAAGCACAAAAGCGGCCATGAGACACCCCCCGGATAAGCTGAGTCCCTGTTTAGAGGACTCAGAGGCAACTGGCCTCTCACAGCCTCTTGTTTGCTGGTTTGGTTTAGTTCCCTCCCAGAAATCAGAGCAATACTGAATGAATGAACAACTAGGACAAGAAGACCTTGAATTAGGGTTTTTTCTCCCACAGCAGTGCATCATTTAACTTGGACTCCTAGATTTTAAAGGAAACACTATTAGTGTAGCTGAAATCCTTGGCTAGTCCAAGTCTGCACGACCCTGCACAATAATACTAAGATGGCTAGAAAGGTATGGGAAGGTCTCTTGGTGCTGATTGCAGCCCCAGGATAAGTGTCTATGGCAGCCTTTAAAGTGGCCCTTCAGTAGTGGAAATATTTTCCTGCTCTACACATGGTATCGGATAGACCTGGTCCCCTACAGACCTGAGGACTGGGACCCAAAGGAGAGGAGGAGATGCACATCACAATGGGATCTGCGAGGCATCACAATTCAGAGACAGTTCTGGAGTAGGCCACAAAAAAGTGGTTTAAAAATACCTCTGCCCTTTCAAGGGTTTTGTGTTGCACCCGCCAGAAGCAGAGAACGGAAGCTCACCTTACATTTTAATCAGTCTTTCCCTCACTTAATTTTAATCTGACCCTGAGTAATGCCCCCTAAGAAGATTCATTTAGAAGCAGATTACAGTATCTAATTTGCTAATGATGAGACATCATCCTCAGAATCACAATCTTCCGTCGGGACTTAGTAGATGCATCAGGAAGTAAGATAAAAAAGTCCTGCCCCCTCCTTGGTATTGTCTTATAGCTGCAGTGCTTGTCCCCAGCCCTGGCTTCTGTCCTACCTTACATGGGAAGGGCCATGCCTTGCCATTCTGGATCACAGGATATAACCAGGAAAAGCCTGGATCAGGGTATGTTTGGGTCAGAGACCTGTCTGTGGAGATGAAAAAGATGGTTCATTGCTCCAAGACCAGTGGGTTTGGGTCAGTGTGCAAGCATAGGTTGCACTTGGCCCATGCGACTGAGAAACCTGTTATGGAGAGACACTGATTTCCTACATACAGAGGAGAGATCAGACACTCCCAGTTTACAGCCAAAGGGAAGGACAGCAGGCTTTTCATGGAGTTTCGTGGTTAAGTGTATGGGCAGGATTTTCTGGGAAAAGCAAAAAGGAATCACAGGACACCCCTGGGGACGGAAAAATGGGAGAGCCTGGACCACTTGCAATGGGGCAAGGAAGGGAGAGAAGGGGCTACAGAGAGATCCTCATGTTTTGCCTAGGAAAGGTGCTTGGGTAATAGAGAAATGACAAAAAATGTAGAGCATCCTCTGTATTCTCTGGTTATTTTCTGTTTGTGATTACAACCTGATTCAGTTAAATTCAGTGAAAGGCTTAAAAGTTTTTCAATTTCTAAAGGACACTTTTGTGTAATGAAATGAATTCTAACAACTGAAGAAATAGGAGACATCAATGGAAAGAAATACATTTGAGCCAAATGTGCCATAGTATCTTCAACTTTTATCCCAAGCGAAAGAAAATCTTTCAGGAAGGGCTCCAGTCTAAGCAAACTGAGTCAGCGTCTCAGAAGTCATATTAAGAGTAGCAGAGAGCTCAGAAGTATTGCAAAAGGATTTGATCAGCAAAGAAATCTGTGTTCAATAAAAGGAGCGTTGCCAAAAGTCAAGCTGAGTCAGACCTGTGGAGGATATTAAAAGATACAGCAAAAAGTTCTCTGGCTGCATGAAAGAAAGCGTGAAAGAAAGAGGAACAGGTGAGGAAGAAAGCTGTAACAGTAAAGCAGAGATCAAGAACTAGCTTCCCAAAATTGCCTGGACCACACCCTGTGCACCTATCCCACATAGAAACACCGGAGATGTTTGGAGAGCTTTAAGTAAAGGCTTAAAATCTGACGGGGGGTAACTCCTACAGTCAAATATAAATGCTCAAAACAGAAAACATGATTTCCTGGGCCCAACTATAGTCCATAGCTCCCAAGGTCAGGGAAGGGGTTTGGAAGGGCAACATGGGCTATAAACTGAGAAACAGGGGGAGATCTGCCTCTCACATCTCCAGGCTTTTGCTGGTGTGTTACCAAGCGGGCAGGAGCTATTGCCAGCTCTGCAGGAGCAGACTCCCTCTGTCTCTCTGACCTCTCTCCTCCTCTGAAACACCTCCTGCTCCAGCAACACTTCCTCCAGGATGGAATCTCAGGTGTACCCACCTCACGCCCACTCCAGTATGGGGACAGGGCTCAGAGGGGTAGGAGAAAGGGTTTGCAACCTCCTCTTGATCATGGGGGGGGGGGGCCTGTAGGAGGGGCACAACCC